>NC_140969.1:75163589-75353589 GCF_056783735.1 Eptatretus burgeri
CCCACCCACCTTCGGACACCCACTGGGATCCCAAAGGGGTACGCAGAAACTTTAGCAGGGCTCCCCCCAAAACTGCGGGAGTAGTTCGACGACGGAGAGACAGGCAGACAGACACTCCTGCTTTGTGATATAGATATAATTTTGTGTGCTCCTTCCATGTCGTTTGAAACTAAAGGGTTCCTGCTATCATAGAATAATAAATGTTACCATTGAAACTGCTGCATTAAGCCCCCATTCCTGCTTGTTCTTCCTCAACTCGGGAAGAGAGCATTTAAAACAGGTACCCTTACGATTAAAACAGACTCAAATTTTTGTTACAAGTCAATTGTTTATTAGCTTTCTCACCAAGTAAATCAATTATTTGCTTTCCAACCAAGGAAATCGATAACTAGCTTTCCAACGGTACAATTTTTATCATTACATGACAGCAGGAACCCCCTACAATGCAGCTCAAGGTCCTGCTTCTTCTTTTTCTTCTTTGCATGACACACAGACTAATGTGTTTCCTTTTAGTAATAAACGAGGAAAAGTACCCGTTGCTTTGCTGATTGATTTAATCAAAAGACAACATGTTGCACTTCACAAAAATCCTGCTGTATTCACTCCATAATTTGCCCAAGGGGTCATCTTCCATCTGCTTGGAAGTCGCTAACATCACTTTAATCACCCATCCTTGCTGCATATATATGGTGTGAGCAAAAACCACTTCCACTTTGCTGCGAAGCTCAGTGTTGGATGCTTTGGTTTGAACCTCCACTTAATATGATTGAAATGAAAATTTGGAATTATTCTCACGCAGATTTCATCATCACCGTAATGCATGTTAACAAGTTGTTTAAACTTTCTTTATATAGGAAGATAATTTGTAATACTGGATATCACCAGGTGATGCTACATGATGCACACATTTACATCGAGAGAATTGGGGTCTTCCCCTCACACTTCCCCTCGAGTCAGGTCAGGTTCGATCCGTGACCTGCTACAGGTACCATGTAAACCTGTACTAACCTGTTCCATGGTCGGGTTGTCGGCGACTAAACCGTCTCCCCCACCAGGTTTTCTGGTGAGGAGGGTGTTTGGATATGGACACCCAGCAGGATTAAAAACAAAACCTGTCAAAGGGCGGAGGAGCTCCTTGTGAGCCAACGGCCATCCATATCTAGTGCCCAACTGTGTCTGCGGACGTCCTCCTGCAGTTGGGTTACTTCTTATTAGGAGGTTGGTGGCAGGATTTGCACTCCAGCCACCGTAAAACGCTTCATTCCGCAAAACGCAAAAACGCAAAAAAATCTGAAAACCCACTCCGTGGGAGTACCTCCTGTGCAGCTTCCCTTCGCAGGGCAGCTCACCGGATGATGGGATTGGGGCAAAGCCTTCGGGACCCCAATCTTTGATAGGAGGGAATCCACGGGGTAACATCCCTGGGTCAGATTGCGGGAGAGTGTGTCGGAGTGGTGCTGAGGTGTCGCTCCACCAGACGGCGGTCTCCTTGGTTTAACCTGAGGCGGTCCCTTCGGGTGGGTGCCTGGAATGTCCTATCCCTAAGAGAGGATGATCACCTGTCTCTGTTATCATCTGAGCTCAAGCGTTTGGACATCGGGATTGCAGCTCTCTGAGGTTCGAGACCGGATTGCGGCGAGATAATGGTGGGTGGTTACACTACTATTGGTCTGGTCGCTCTGATGGTTACCATACCCAAGGAGTTGCTGTAGCTGTGTCCAATAAGCTGACCCCAATGATAATTGAGGTAACACCGGTCAACGAGCGTATTATGAGATTAAGGATTCGTCACTCCTTAGGTGTCATTTCCCTGGTCTCTATTTATGCTCCGACTGAGGCGAGTGACCTCACCGTGAAGGATGCATTCTACGCCACACTCGAGTCTGTGGTTGATCAGTGCCCCAGACGAGATACACTTCTAGTCTTGGGGCATTTCAATGCATCGACTGGAACTGATAGGGATGGTTATGAGGTGTGTGTCGGTCCCCATGGGTCAGGAACTATGAACCAGAATAGCACTAAGTTCCTTGACTTTGCAAGAAGTCATGGACTTAGGGTGGCTGGTTCATGGTTTCAGCGCCCGCAAGCTCATCGCTGGACTTGGTATTCCAACGCTGGCGGTGTGGCAAAGGAGATTGACCATGTCCTCATTGACGGTCGTTGGAGGATGATCCAGAACTGCAGGGTCTACCGGAGTGCTCAGTTCCTCAATACTGACCACAGGCTTGTTGTAGCAACTCTAAAGCTGCACCTTAAATCCTGGAGAATGGTACCATCCCAGCCTAGGCTGGATGTTGCCAAGCTCAGGGATGAGAGAGTAGCTGAGGAGTTTGCGAACAGGCTGAGTGGACACTTGGGGGTCTGGGTGCTTTGGGGGTCCTGAAGAGTTGTGGAGCACCTTCAAGACCACCGTCCTGATGTTGCCGGTGGATGCCTTGGAGTTCACCGCAGGGCAAAGAAGAATTTTGTCTCTCAAGGGACACTGGATACCATTGACCAGAGTCGCAGGGCCAGGCTGAATGGCAGAGCTGAGCTGTTCAGGGAGCTGAGGCGTAAAACTGTACGTGCACTGAGGGTGGACAAGGAGGCCTATGTGCGAGGAATCTGTGAGGGGGTAGAGCATCACCTGTGGACAGGTGATTCTCGTCCCGCTTACAGGGGAATTCGCGTGACATGCTCATCCAAGCCCATCCCTCGGAGCACTGCAGTTCGAGCAGAGAGTGGTAGGCTCTTGACAGAGGAGTCTGAAGTGAAGGCCCGCTGGGCCGGTTACTTTGAGCGGTTGTACCAGGCTGATCCCCCAGCTGTCGAGTTGGACGTCAAGGGTGTTACAATCCCTGTTGCTGACCCTCGAATCAACTGTGGTCCACCATCGCTTGTGGAAACACGGGCTGCGGTGAACCAGTTGAAACGGGGCAAAGCTCCAGGGATCTGTGGCATCCATGCCGAACTTCTCAAGGCTGGTGGAAATGCTGTACTGTCGTTGCATGCAGTTTTGTGCTCTGCCTGGAACACAGGCATCATCCCAACTGACTGGAAGAGGGGCCTTGTTGTCCCTCTCTGGAAAGGGAAGGGTGATCGCCAAGACTGCAACAACTACCGAGGGGTGACGCTGCTCTCAGTGCCGGGCAAGGTCTTTGCTCGGATAATTCTTGATAGGGTTCGCCACCATCTGCTTGAGCACCAGCGTCCAGAGCAGTCAGGCTTTACACCAAAGAGGTCAACGATTGACCGTATCCTTGCACTTCGTGTCCTCACCGAACGCAGACGAGAGTTTCGGCAGGGGCTGCTTGCAGCCTATGTTGATCTCTGTAAAGCGTTCGATTCAGTGAATCGGGATGTCCTCTGAGGATTCTTGGTCTTCGTGGGGTGCCACCGAAACTGATCGATCTGATGTCTGAACTCTACTCTGGTACTGAGAGTGCTGTGAAGTGTGGTGGTACCGCCTCTGACTTATTTCCAGTTGTTACTGGAGTTCGTCAGGGGAGTGTACTTGCCCCCACACTTTTCAGCACTTGTATGGACTGGATTTTTGGGAGGATGTCGGAGAGATCAAGTTGCGGCGCATCGTTTGGCAATGTCAATATCTCGGACCTTGATTTTGCAGATGATGCCGTCATCTTTGCGGAGACTTTAGACATCCTCTTTGGGGGCCCTCGAGGTGCTGAATGAGGAGTCGGAGCCGTTGGGATTACGGGATTTCTTGGGTCAAAACAAAGATCCAGGCTTTCGGTGATATCTTGGATGCTGCTGTCCTGTCTGTGTCTGTTTGTGGTGAGGATGTTGAGGTCGTGGATAGATTCACTTACCTTGGCAGTGATATTCATGTCTCCGCAGGTTGTGAGCCGGAGGTCAATAGACGTCTGGGTCGGGCCTGGGGAGTCATGGATTCACTGGATCATGGGGTGTGGCGCTGCCGGTACCTGTGCGGGAGGACGAAAGTCCGAGTCTTCAGGTCCTTGGTACTTCCAGTCTTGCTCTATGGGTGCGAGACTTGGACTTTGACCAAGGATCTGAGACGGAGACTTAATTCCTTTGGTACCAGGTCTCTTCGGAGAATCCTCGGCTATCGCTGGTCGGATTTTGTGTCCAACGAGCGGTTGCTGAGAGAGACTCGGATGAGATTTGTTACCTGCATAGTCCGTGAGCGTCAGCTGCGGCTGTATGGACATGTGGCTCGTTTTCCTGACGCTGATCCTGCTCACCAGATTCTCTCAGCGAGGGAGTCTCACGAGTGGAGGAGGCCAGTGGGCCGACCACGTGCCTCATGGTTGCAGCAGGTTGACCATCATCTCAAGGAGATGGGGATGGGCCTGGCATCTGCCTGGAGGATGGCCAGACGGAGGCCCCTGGAGTACCGGCGGAAAGTGGACGCAGCGACGCGCTGTTCTGGCACATGCTCCCATACCTGACCTGACCCTCACACTGAACACCTTCTCATCTTGGGAGTACCCTTTGGCAACATGCAAAATGAGGTAATTTTTCGAATTTCTGAAGCATACTGTAGATAAATGGACAAACAGACACACACTCTCCTGTAAATATGTATTGGATTATACAACTAGTAAAAATAAAAAAATAAAAAATCCTCTGATAAGGACGATAAGTGAATATTTAATACAAACTTCCACCATGGAAGAACGCAAAATTATTTGTATACCAAGCCATATAGTAAAGCATGAACGTAAGGCAGCAGATTGTTCAAGGCACCCAATTCAGATCGTGCTGACAGTTGTGGATGGTCCTAAACAATCCCCCCAAAAATGGCACTTTTTAGGACCATTATGCTCGTGCGCTTTACGGTTGATTTGTCTGAAGGCAAATCGCTTCACCACTGCGAGTAATGAATGATGGTAGTCGCGAGCAAACAGCAGTAATGATGGCTCCTTTGTCTGATCTCTTGGCATAAGGAATGTGGCTCTTTTAAAGGTCAGTGAAGGACACTGGAGCTCTGTGCACAATTTTAATCCAGCAGCTCTAACTAAAGTCCAATCCTACAGCAATGCCAACCGATAAAATGTCACTGCGTTCAAACAACCCTCTTACAATGTGACTAAAGTGTTGTGCTCTCCTCTTCGTACGTGGCACATGGCATTGCATCGAGCTGGATTTCCTACGAGTTGGCACCAATGTATCAATGTAATAAAATTTTGTAAAACGAAATAAATAAACAAATAATTCAGGATACACAAAGATACACAATGGCTAAATGACCAACTTTTGTTTGTGCAACACAAAACGTTCTCCTCTGCATATTGCAATGAAACCATTTATTGTGAAAAGGATTGCTAACCCCAAAAATGGTTTCGTAAAATCAAACCGCCAACTAAATTGGTTACATAACGACAATGGCTAAAAAAAAACATTTCAGAAGCTTTTCCATTCATTAAAGGCATCTAATGATATCTACAAAACTGGGGAGAGGTAGTTGGCAGCATAGCCTAGCTGAGGGTGTGGAGGTGTGCACACTTGCCTCTGAGCTGCTTCACCTGGGTTTGAATCCAGACCCAGCTAGTTTTGGAAAATCCTGATCTCTCATCCTGGTGTTTTGCAGGCATGGCGAGGCATCAATGTGTGTGCCGTCCCTTTGATGGATGCGAAGTTGGGCGTTCCATCTGCTAGCATAAGTTTGTGGACGATAAAGATCCCACGGTGTCCTTCATGAAGAGTAGGTGAGTTATTGCCGGTGTAACAGTTTAACTCCCCCCCCCCCCGGACAACTCCCCCCCCAGGGAAATAGAATATGTATACAAAAAAATAGAAAATGGAGAAAAATAGTATCTAAGGAACATGAACACTGAGAGGTATATATTTTTAGTGTAAATCTATTTTTTGCCAAAGGGGGGCAAGTTATCCAGGGAGGGGGGGAGACTTATCCTAGGACAAGTACCCCCCCCCCGGGGGAGGGAGTTGTCCAGGAGGCGACTTATCCTGTTACACCGGCACCCTGAACAAATTACAAATTCCTGCCCAAACAGTGCTGGAAAGGTAATGACAAACCATCCAGCATAACCCTTGCCAACAGAATGCTTCGGCAACACGAAATCTCTGTAAAGATAAAGAGCATTGTGCAGGCTGCAGCACATCACTAAACAGTGCTGCCAGCAACTGCACAAATGCAGATTGTTTGATAACAGCTCTCAAACTTGGATCTTCACGTTTACACAGAAAAGGAAATGCTGAACCAGCCCACAAGGCTTTTGCTAAACAATTGTTGACAGTTTCATTTCCCTTCTGCTGGAAAGAGTCGAACACTGGAGGAATGAATGTCAAAGGCTCATCATGCTGACATTTTGCTCTGGGTATGTTCCAGGCAGATTTCATGCATGATATGATGTTCACTCCAATTAAAGGCACCATGTTGTTGTTGTTGGGTTTTAACCAAAATAATTAAACAAGTTTCAACACAAATGAGGAAGCAAACAAAGAAACAAAACTCATGAGGTGGGGGAGAAAACACTCAGGTGCTGTATTACGAGAGGAACAAGATCCCCCAACAGCACATGAAAAACACTTTTACATTATTTTATTCTCAACATCTGACATTTATTGGGATCATATAAGTTTCATTGTCAAAGCTAATCTTCATGATTAAAGAGTGATCTGGTCTTATACCCGAGAGGTACGGGCACTCGTCTCCGAGCTGTCTAGCCTGGGTTTGAATGTCGACCCAGCTAAAACTCTCGTCCTGCAGTTTCACAGGGTTAAAGATCCCACGGTGTCCTTCGCGACTCGGTGAGCAATCGTGACACCCTTAACCAATTACAAATTCCTGTCTCAAGTGGAATATCCTGCATTGCAGTGGTGACCCATCTAGGATTGTAACCGAGCGAAGAAACGCTCTGTATAGAGGATGATGATGATGATGATGATATGATGATGATGATGATGATGATTAAAGAGTGAATTGGATATTGAAACTTGTGGGATGGCTTGATGATAGAGAAGGGTCAAATAGGGAGATGTGATGTGATCGGAGAAGAGGAAACGACTTGTCTGGTGTAAAAGAGGAGAATGCACTCTGACTTGGTGTCCTCTTCATCAATGATTCCCACTGTGTCCATAAGTGCAAGGTTATATGTGTGAGCTCCGGCCTACAAAACAAAGTGACGTTTCATGAATTTGCATGCAATTACCGTGCATGTCGATAGGAATTGAAAGGTACTAAGGGAGAATATAAACCATGAGATTATGTCTGCATTTTGTGTGGCTTTGAAAGGCATCTTTAAAACATTTGTCTGAGCAATAAAGATTCGATTTGACAATTGAACTTTTATGATCTCAATAAGTGTCAGATGTCAAGAACAAAATAATGTAAAAGTATTTTACCTGTAACGTTGGAGGATCTTCTTGCTCTCAGTATGCTGCATCCAAGTGGCATCTCCCCCATCCCATAATGAGGAAGAAATTGAGAATTTTACTGGGATACTGGCAGATAATAATACTCCTTTGTAAATGTAATGCAACAATTCTAGCAGATAAGACAAACTGTTCTTGAGTTTGGAGAATCGTACAGTACAGTGCTGTATTTGAAGAAGAGTATCGACAATGGGGAGACAGACGTCAGAGAAAAAAACAAAAACCTTAAAAGGAAAAAGGTGATAATGGAGAGAGAGAGAGAAGAAAATGGAGAGGAGAGTGAATGGAAGTTAGAACTCAGGGTGGTTGGGGATGGTTGGGGGGCAGAGTTTGAACAGCAATGGATGTTGATATCAGAGTAAAAAGAGGGTAGGAATGGATGACAGACCTCATACCTGGGACACGTCTTTCAAAGCAGGAAAATCCTATACTCCCACTCTGTCGCTCTGAAAGGATTGGCTTCCAAACCGCACCACCGACTTCCCTCCCAACCCCACTCGACTTAGTTGGTCAACCCACGGAACAGGTGCAGTTGCTGGAACTCCATGGCTTCACGGTCTGTTACAAACTGTTTAGCAGAACGGGTACCGTCAAACTGGCTTCGAAAGCAGGCTCACTCCTCAGTATTCTTGGTAGGGCCGAGTCCATTCTGAGCAGCTCAGAGCTGAATAAAGTGAATAAGGCTTTCATCAAAAATATATATCTGGTAGTATCACTGAAGTATCAAAAGCCTGGTGTTGGCTTAGTGGTTTGGGTGGCTGGCTTGGGATCCTAAGGTCCTGAGTTTGAGCCCCATTGGCCACTGAATTAACACCATGTGGGGTTGACTCAGCCTGTCATCCTTCTGCGGTTGGCAAATTGAGTACCAGTGTACTGGTATAGGGGCACAGCATCAGTGGCATAGTCGTGCCCCAACAAAATGATATCTACCCGGCAACCAAGCTGCCAGATACAAGAAGAAGAAGAAGAAGAAGAAGAAGAAGAAGAAGAAGAAAAAGAAGAAGAAGAAGAAATAATATAAAGTTGGGTCTCCACTCTTGGCTGGTGAAGCTGCTTCTTATCTTTGCCCCAATGGAGAAAAAGAGTCCAAGTGGCTCTCCATAGTACTGACATCTCTCAGTCGGGGGCCAAGTCCCAAGGTTTGGTTATTGCCCACTATAGGCAGGTTGGTGGACTTAGTTATATCTACCACCTCAATTCTGGCGTTGCTCCTTTCACCTTTTTGTGATCCCTCAGCATGTCCACATCACACAAAACCATCAAAAATCTTAAACCTGGTTATCCTCTGCATTATAAACGAAACCACCACCTCAATTCCATCACCCTTTTAGTTTTTTTTCCAGTATCTGTTGTCACGTAGCCCTCCTTACAGTCCTTCAAGATCGCTGCCCATCATCACTTGAGGCACTCCCCCATACTTATGCCTGCTCTCTTATACTCTCATTGACCCAATCCAAAAGGCAAAAAAGAAAGATTTCCCCTCATCTTTTCTAAATCAACAAACATTGTTTTCATTCCAGCTAGATCAGGAAACTCACTCACCACTGGAAAGAATGTGTAACACTGGCTGGAAACTACATACACGTCAAAGGAAGTACATACTACATCGATACTGAGTTGCAATGGCACAGAACAATTTCTTAATGCTTGGAGGAATAAACTTTTTGAACCTTCTTATTCATGAATTCTTTGATATCATGAAATATATTTCAAAAGTGTCTTATAAATGTTTTGATTGCTTTGAATTCAAGTGTAAAAACAATCGCTCAACAAATAATTGGTGTAAAAGTTCCACTCGTGTGTATTTGGGGTACCGGTAGTTTCATGCAGTTTCATTGTGCTCGGGGAATTTATATAATTCTGATAATCATTCCCTGTAGGGATTGGCAGAATACTGCACAGTTAACACATTCACAAAAGCCTGGCGTTGGCTTAGTGATTAGGGTGGCGGCTTGGGATCCTGGGGTCCTGATTTCAAGCCCCGTTGGCCACTGAATTAAAAATATACACCAGGAGGTTGACTCAGCCTGTCATCCTTCGGAGGTGGGCAAAATGAGCACCAGTGTACTGCTAAGGGGGACACTGCATCAGCGGGATAGCCGCATCCCAACCAATGATGCAACCAGCAGCCACAGGCTGCACTCGATAGATAGAACACATTAACCGTTGCCCTACCTAATCTTGGTTTGATTCCTGATCTGACAATACACTGCCACAATGGTGCTTCACAGGTAGTTCATTGCTTCAATATACATGCCATCATACTATGGAGGTGCATGTAGTAAGTCCTTACATTAACAGATGGGAAGGCATTAGCCTTCATTGTAAAGGACAGCATCATCTCACGTGTCCTAAAAACTTGGTCTGCTGCTCTTGCATATCCTCTATCTGTCCTTTTCACCCAATCATTTGCCAGAGGTCAACTTCCATCTGCTGGAACATCCATCAACGTCACTGAATTACCGCAAAAAAGGTACACAAAACTACATACCCATCAGCTGACTTCCAATCATCAGCAAGGTCATGGAATCTATCATCACAGTTGATATAAAAATCCTTCCTTTTCTCCACAGCCCTATCTCAGATCACCAATTTGGTTTGAGATCAGGTAACTCTACCCTGGACAGGCTGCTTCTACTCACCCAACAATGGATGGAGGTCCTCAATGTCAGACATGAGATCAGGGCCATCTCTCTTGACATATCTCTTGCCTGGCATCCTGACTTACTCTCCAAATTCTCTGCTGATGGAATCCAAGGCCACCTCCATACATGGCTTATTGACATCCTCCACTCTCATATCCAGCATTGCTCTCAAGGGAATCCTTTGATCTCCTCTCCCAGTCAAGGCAGGAGTCCCGCAAGGCAGTGTTATGGGCCCACTCCTATTCCTGATCATCATAAATGATTGATCTGAGTCTCTGGAAATCCTCTTTATATATTTGCTGTTAAGTCAACCCTCTGCTGTGACATCCTTCATCCTTCAGATAGGTGGGCTGTAACTTCTTCACTCTCTTCAGACGTTGAAAAAAAATCACAAGCTGATCAAACACTTGGAATACATCTTTCAATCCAGACAATTCTCACACTATTACTAGCTCCCTCTGAAAGGACCATATGAACTTCCTCAAGAGTATTGTTAAAAGTAGACAGGAGGGTTTGAGAGTCATTCAAACTCCTGGGTCTCACAATCAGCAATGATCTTTCTTAGAATGGTCTTTTCTGGTCTTGCACCCACTGTTCTTTCCATGCTTTGCCACCCCCCCCTCCAGGTTACTGCAAGGCATACACAGTCCACCATCAATCCCTTCTAGTGAAACTCCCAAAATCCAGGATTATTGCACACCTCAACTCAATTGTTCATCTTTTTCCCGACCTGTGGAACCAACCTCCACATTTTCTTCAATGTCATTCTTCCCTCCAGTTCTTCAAGACAGCTGTTCACCTCCATCTTCCTTTGTCAGGTTAGGTCAAGGTGTGGGAGCATGCACTGGATCAGTGCGTCACTGCGTCCACTTTCCTCCGGTACTCCAGGGGCCTCCATCTGGCCATCCCCCAGGCAGATGCCTGGCCCATCCCCATCTCCATGATATGGAAATCAACCTGATGGAACCACCAGGCACATGCACATGGTCGGTCCATTGGCCTCCCCACTCACGATGCTCCCACACTGAAAGAATCATGTGAGCAGGATCAGCATCAGGAAAATGAGAGACGTATCCATACAGCTTCAGCTGATGCTCATGGACTATGCAGGGAACAAATCTCATTTGAGTCTCTATCAGCAACCACTCATTCTCTCCGAAGAGAACTAGTACCAAAGGAATTAAGACTCCGTCTCAGATCCCTGGTCACAGTCCAAGTCTCACATTCATAGAGCAACGCTGGAAGCACCAAGGACCTGAAGACTCGGAGTTTTGTCCTCCTGCACAGGAACTGACAGCGCCACACCCCATGATCCAGAGATCCATGACTCCCCAAGCCCCACCAATATGTCTATTTACCTCAGGCTCACAGCCAACAGAGACATGAATATCACTGCCAAGGTAAGTGAATCTCTCCATGACCTCAACATCCTCACCACAAACAGGTACAGACAGAACAGCAGCATGCATGATGTCAGGCAAAGCCTGGATCACAGTTTTGACCCAAGAAACCCATAATTCCAGTGGCTCCGACTGCTCATTCAGCACCTCGAGGGCCCCCAAAAGGATATACAAAGTCTCCACAACGAGGACTGCATCATCTGCGAAATCAACGTCAGAGATTCCCAAATGATGCAACGCAACTTGATCTCTCCGTCATACTCCCAAAAATCCAGTCTACACAAGCGCTGAAAAGTGTGGGGGCCAGTAGACACCCCTGACAAACTCCAGTAAGCACTGGAAATAAGTCAGATATGGTACCACCACATCTCACAGCACTCTCAGTACCAGAGTATAGCTCAGACATCAGTTTGATCAGTTTTGGTGGCACCCCACAAAACCAAGAATCCTCCAGAGGGCATCCTGATTCACTGAATCAAACGCTTTGCAGAGATCAACGTAAGCTGCAAGCAGCCCCTGCCGAAACTCTCATCTGTGCTCAGTGAGGACCTGAACGGCAAGGATACGGTCAATCATTGACATTTTTAGCTCGCCTGTTCGAAGAACAGAGGGCTATAGCGATACCCACGGCATGAGCGTCAGCGTGAGCTTGAAAATGTTTTTATCTACCACACTATTTTTTACTGATTACAATATACAAATACATATATTGCTTTAAAATCATTTGGATCAGACTTCACTGCAATGCTTTATAAAAAATATTATTAGACTAGTCTTTTAAAAACGATAAATGTATAAACAGGTGAGCATTGGGTGGCTTTGACACCAACTCTCTGGTTAGTGTAAAGCATGACTGCTCTGGGTGCTGTTGCTCAAGCAGATGGGTGCAGACCCTATCAAGAATTATCTGAGCAAAGACCTTGCCCGGCACCGAGAGCAGCGTCACCCGTTGGAAGTTGTTGCAGTCCTGGCGATCACCCTTCCTTTTCCAAAGAGGAACAACAAAACCCTTTTCCAATCAGTTGGAATGATGCCTGTGTTCCAGGCAGAGTAAAGAACTGCATGCAATGACATGAGTGCAGCATTTCCACCAGCCTTGGGAAGTTCAACATGGATGCCACAGATCCTAGGAGCTTTAACCCGTTTCAACCGGTTCACCGCAGCCTGTGTTTCCATAAAAGAAGGTGGATCACAGTTGATTGGAGGGTCAGCAATGGGGATCGTAACACCGCTGACATCCAACTCAACAGCTGGTGGATCATCCTGGAATAGCTGCTCAAGGTAACTGGCCCAGTGGGTCTTCACTTTGGACTCATCACCCTCTGCTCTAACTCTGCTCTCACATCAGTACACCGAGGATGGGCTTGGAGGAACACAATGCATAATTTCCCCTGTAAGCAGAACAATAATCACATGACTACAAGTGATGCTCCACCCCCTCACAGATTCCTCACACATTGGCCTCCTTGTCGATCCTCAGTGCAAGTACAGTTTTGCGCCTCAACTCCCTGATCAGCTAAGCTCTGCCATTCAACCTGGCCCTGCGACTCTGGTCAATGGTATCCAGTGTCCCTTGAGAGACAAAATTCTTCTTTGCTCTGCGGTGAGTTCCATGACATCCACTGGCAACATCAAGGATGGGAGACTTGAAGGCAGAACACAACTCTTCAGGATTCTCCAAAGCACCCAGATCCCCCCCCCCACCCCAAATCCCCACTCAGCCTGTTCGCAAACTCCTCAGCTACCCTCACATCGTTGAGCTTGCCAACATCCAGCCTAGGCTGTGAAGGTACCATTCTCTCAGATTTTACCTGCAACCCTCATAGTTGCTTACACAAGCCTTTGGTCGGTCTTGAGGAACTGAGGACTCCGGTCGAACCTGCAGTTCTGGATCATCTTCCAGTGACCATCAATGAGCATATGGTCAACCTCCATTGCCACACCACCAGCGATATAATACTAAGTCCAGTGATGAGCCTGTGGGCAATGAGACCATGAACCAGCCACCCTAAGTCCATGACTTCTTGCAAAGTTAAGCAACTTCATGTTATTCTGGTTCACAGTTCCAGAACCATGGAGACCAACACATGTCTCATAACCATCCTAATTAGTTCCAGTCGATGCATTGGAATCCCCCAAGACGAGAAGAGTATCTGGCCTGGGGCACCGATCAACCACAGACTGCAGCATGGCATAAAATGCATCCTTCATGGTGAAAACACTCGCTTCATTGGGAGCATATCCAGAGACCAGGGTAACTGCACCCAAGGAGTGACGAATCCTTTGTCTCTTGATATACTCGTTGACCGGTGTTACCACAATTATCATTGAGGTTAGCTTACTGGACACAGCTACAGCAATTCTTTGGGCATGGTAACCATCAGAGCAACCAGAAAAGTAGAAGGTGTAACCACCTTCCATGATCTCGCCACTATCCGGTCTCCGAACCTCAGAGAGAGCTGCAACACCGATGTTCCAACACTTGAGCTCAGATGATAACAGAGACAGGTGATCATCCTCTCTTCAGGATAGCATATTCCAGGCACCCACCCTGAGGGATCACCTCAGGTTAACCTAAGGACACCACCATCTGGTGGATGACACCTCAGCACCACTCCGACACACACTCCAGCAATCTGACCCGGGAAGTTTACCCCATGGTTTTCCTTCTTTCATCAAAGTGTGGCAGTCCCGACGGATTTGCACCAATCCGCTCATCCGGTGAGCTGCTCTGCGGAGGGCAGCTGCACAGGTGGTACTCCCACAGAATGGGTTTTCAATTTTCATTGTGTTCTTGTGTTTCGCAGGGTGAAGGGTTTTACGGTGGCCAGAGTGAAAATCCTGCCACCAACCTCCTAAAAAAAAGTAACCCAACTGCAGAAGGTTGTCCGCAGACACAGTTGGGCACAAGATATGGATGGGCATTGGCTCGCATGGAGCTCCTCCACCCTTAGTTTGTCCTCAATCCAAAACCTTGATCTTTTCTCCCCTCATCAATCTTCCCCCCCCCACCCTCGCCACCCACAATCCAATCCTAGTCCCTCCTTCTTCAAATTTCCAGTTTTCCCTCATGAGTTTACTTCTGTATCCATCTTAACCACTCTGTGCATCCTCTCCTGCCCCCCATTCATCCGCACACCCATTGTTTGTCCAAGTCTGCCTCCATCTTGGTCTTCAACTCTGCCGTTCGTGTTTCCCCCTCTCTCTACTGTTCCTTTCATCCTGTTTCCTCCTTATCCGTTCAGTGTACTGGTACTATCTCTTCCATGAGCCTCAACTATGTATACAAAAAAGTACCCCCAGCATCTTTTGCAAAAATAGGTCATTGTGCCTTGGACCCTGGCCAAAATCTAAATTACTGCTCAAACATACAGCAACCTGCAACAGAGTAGCAACTGATATGTACAGTTGGTTCTCAGTCACAGACACGTGCATGGCTTGTCATAAGGATGCTCCATTGATACCTCCCTAAAATTCCCTGACAAGGAACTTCAATGCAAGAGGAGGTCATTAGGCCTATCAAAGTCTATGATTGCTAACCTATGGTTGTTTGTCCATATTCATATCCTTTTAAATGCTGAGCATCAAGCAAGGATGCAGCATATAACATTTTAAAGCCTTTACTATGACTCAGCCAGGGTTTGAACCACAGAGCTTCCAGACTCAGAGAGGTCACTCGAACCATTATGTCACCGAGTCTGGTTGAGTGTCAGCCTACCATTTGTCAAGAGATTAGGTCGACCTGATCCTCTCAACCTTGCTCTGTGGGACAATACCTTAAGGAAAGCACAATTGCTTCATGTGGTATAAACCTCGAGTTCAATTTTGAAGTCTTTTGCCATTCGCCATTTGCATTTTCCTTCCTGGATGCATACCCTCGTTTGTGATGCACTGTGCTTGAAATTGTGCCCTTGGAAGTCATTGTCATTCAGATGCATCTGCTGCTGTCTCTCACATAACTAACATTAGATCCTCAACTCCAACCCCCCCCCTCCTACAAACCCCACGTCATTAACCCCCCTACCCATCCCACCACAACTCCTCACCCCTCCCCCACCAAATACAGAAACCGCGATCGAAACAGCAACAGCATTGCTCCTGCACATCATGGCCCATCATGGTCACCTGTCCAACTCACAATCCCACGAGATATGTGGAAATCCCGTGGAATTGCAACTCTCAAGTGACAATATTCAGCCTAATTGTGCCAATAAACGACCGTAAACCAATTATCTTCTTCTTGACACAGAAGGAAGTTGCCGATTTACGTCCAGTCTATTCGCGTCGTTTCAATAGAACGTCATAAACACATTTTGGACAATAGTCGATTTAAGTTAAACTAGTCCGATACTTGTGTTGCATCATTCAAATGTTTTTAAGTACCGTGTACTTCCATTCTTCTAATATCGAGCGTGTGTATCTTTGTGAATAAACTGTGGAAATAAATGTCCTTTGTCCTTTGTTCCCACTCCCCATTTACTTATTACATACGCTCATGAAGTCACTCGGTCTCTGAGTGAATCAGGTTTCCCTGATCGCAAACGGCTTTAGTTATTGATCAGCCATTAAAGAAAGGGCAGATTTGATTCAGGACGATTCGCGTCCGCATGGAAAGCACACAGGCG
Source organism: Eptatretus burgeri (assembly GCF_056783735.1). Taxonomy (NCBI): domain Eukaryota; kingdom Metazoa; phylum Chordata; class Myxini; order Myxiniformes; family Myxinidae; genus Eptatretus; species Eptatretus burgeri. Next base: position 75,179,619 of record NC_140969.1, read on the forward strand.
TGGTGAGTGCTCGCACCACCATTTGGGTGCCGGGTGTGAGGGAGTACCAGCATGTCGCTTAATAGATGGCTCAGACATTCCACCGAAACACGGTAGTGTCTTCCTCTCCTTCCTTGTCATCCATCCCTCCACTCTCAATCTGAACCATTAAATTGTCTATTTGTGTACATACATTGTTTCAATCATGTACTGTATTGATTTGTTTAATTTTTGTCGAAAGTATGAACTTAGGTGAAAGTTAAGTTATGTAAAGGTGACCAAAATATTTTCCCTGGCAACACATTCTCCCATTATAAAACGATGTATATAGTAAAATCATTTCCGAATTGTGTTGTTTCATATAACGTCACAGTTTTTAGGAACATATCCATGACGTAAATCGGTGAGTTACCTAAAAGTAAATAATGACGGATGTTTTCTTTCACAATCTGAGAGATTCCCGGGACTCCTTCGGACAAATATATTTATAATGAACTGGATTTATGGTCCATGGTCAAGTCATTTCGGACAAAATAGTCGGAAAAAGACCGCTGCTATGCTTTGATCATTCCTGAAAATAAAAATAAAATAACGTGGGTTTGAAACAAAACACCAATGCCAATGTGCATATATAATACATCATGGTTATACAACTCGGATCGATTCCAATTTCACTGACCCATAGGCTGACACCAGAGGCCTGAAGCTGAATGACTGAAGGATGAGGCCTATACTTACTGCAGCCTTCACAAGGCCTGTAACACCTATCAGCTCCAACCTTTCGATATTTGATAATCCTTTTAACTGTCGCCTTGGTCGTTTTACACTGAAGGGAAAACTTATAGTGAGGGCATGGCAATTGTGAATATGACAGCTCCAACGACGTCTTTGGCTTCGCATGACATCAACCTGGCAGCTGTATCATTTTTCACGGGACAATTGTGCACAGAGTCAGGGCAGTTGTCCATTTAAGGAGTGGAAAGCAATGTTACATACAGATGAATGGACGGACAGACGGACAAGCATATTATTATATAGATGCATGCTATTTCGTTTTATAGTGACAATGACCACTGAGGCACAAAGGTTTATAATCAAAATATAAATATTATAATAACAACAACAGTAGTAATGGTAAACAGTTTTTTTTTAATATCAAACGTACTTTAAACACCTTTAATACTTGAATACTTTGCCACAAAAGAGAAAACATGTTGATGACTTCAGCAATTATTTAGCTTATGACAATACATCATCAACATTATTTTCCACAGTCAATACCAGGTAATCCTTGATCACAAACATTCGGTGTTATCTTTTCCGACGATGCAATTGTGTTAGTGGTGACAATTCTGGATTTGAATCCCAAAAGTTACCGGTTTAAATATTGCTGAAAGGAGCAGTGTTAAGGATTATATTTCTCAACTTCTGGAAACTCAGTTACTCAAGAAAACTAGCATTTTGGAATGTGTTTGTTGGTAAAAACCCAGCTTAGGGAGTATGGCCTTCAGGGAAGTAGGGTTGCTTGCCAAACTTGTCAGAATTAGTCTACAAGTGGTCTACTACTTCTTCAAATGATCACAATTACTCCCACCGACTTGTGGGGTCGGCCAGGGAATATATTTGGCCCAAACATATATTTTACTAAACACTTTGGTCAAGCCTGACATTTGATTGTATGTGGCAAGAATTTGTAATTTGTTCAGGGTGCCATCGATAACTCGTCTACGATTCAAAAAAGACACCCGACCGAACTTTAACCTCCAACAATGACCGGTGCTGGCAAACAGGTACCCGAGCTTCATGTCCATCCGATATATGGCACAGACATTGATGCCTTGCATGTGAAACACCAGGGTGGCAATTTATAGCTAGGTCGAAATTTATATTTATATCCAGTTGAGATAGTTCAAAGGCAAGTGCACAAACCTGTAAGCCATCCTCCCAGTCCTCAACGTCCTACAGGTGGTGCCAATCCATATTTCCTAGAATAATCTTAAATTATTTCTTGTAGATCCTTTAGATTGTGGTAAAGGCAATATTGTTCAACTCAAAGTGAAACAGACAAGTGGCATGTGACTTTGGTCTTTTCCCATGAAGTGCCAACGCATACAACAGCAAGTAACTTGACTTGGTAGTCAAAAACGAGTCTAAAAATTATTGCCGACTGCTACACAGGTATCCATTCCCAACACCTTCCCTTCTACCTGGATTACTGGAGAGAATCCTGCAATCTTCAAAAGCTACAAATGGTGTGACTGTCATACTATGAAAACAATTGGCACAGCAGGAAAAGCACTATCCTCAATGTTAATTATAACGATTTTACACTACTTATTGCCTGGGGGTAACTTAGGAATGAGTAAAAATGCCACAAAGAGAAACCACAACATGATATTCCTATACCACTTAAAAGATTTCAACCAAAACAATCAATTGTACCATAACCATTTCTCATAAGTAAAGTATAACCCCATACACATTAAATGCAACAAAGGAACTGCAAACATGACCTACAAATAGACTGACATGATAGCACACCAGAACGGAAACATACTTACCTATGAGCCTTCATTAGTTCCTGTTCTAATTGAACTGAATTACAAGCTGTCATCTTCGTGCTTTGCAGGCTGAATCTCAGTGGAGATGCTGTCAGATGTCCCGGCTAGTAGCACCCACTTGTGGACATTAAAGATCACACAATTTTTGGGGGGAAAATGATCATTGTGTGATAGTACCATGAAGTTCCAAATTCCTCTTCTGGACTTCCAATAGGAAGGTAAAACATCCAGCATATTCTAGGCATCACTCTAATGATCAGATCTTTGCAAGTAACAAGGCAGTGAGTGAGTTCTCAACCCAGTGAGCAATGCAGGTGTATACATTAGAAGAAAACAAGTTGTGCACTGCAGGTGTCCTTGGCATGATAGTTTCCAGGTGGCGCCAGTTTCAAGGTTGTAGATCGTGTTTTCAGAGTGAATTAAAGCTTAGTTACTGCGATCATTGCATCATTGCAATCATTAGCGTCATCGATCTCAAACAATTTTCTTCAATGCAGAGGTTCCTATCACTCCAAAAACTTTCTCATTTTAAAAATTAATAATGTACAGTTAAAATCTATAATAAAAGAAACCTTAAGAGTTGCTGGCTGTTTATTCTAACCTTCCTGACATCCACAAAGAAATCATTTTGACTTTTTGTATTTTTTTTTTTTTGCAATCAGCAGTATCATAGGCTTAATGAGGAGCTTGGACATACAATATATTGCACATACTACAAATACATTAGGAGAAATACAAGGACATTTTAAGATAATGAATGAATCAATGGAGTGTTTTCAAAATGAACCTGGGATCATTCCAATCATAAACATGGGATCACTCCAACCATAAACATGGGATCATTGCAATCATAAACATGCGATCATTCCAATCATGAACCTGGGATAATTCTCATCATGAACCTGGGATGATTCCAATCATAAACATGCGATCATTGCAATCATAAACATGCGATCATTCCAATCATGAACCTGGGATCATTCTCACCATGAACCTGGGATGATTCTCATCATGAATCTGGGATCATTCAAATCATGAACATGGGATGATTCTCATGATGAACCTGGGATAATTCTCATCATGAACCTGGGATAATTCTCATCATGAACCTGGGATCATTCTCATCATGAATTTGGGATGATTCCAATCATAAACATGCCATCATTCCAATCATGAACCTGGGAACATTCTCCTCATTAACCTGGGATAATTCTCATCATGAACCTGGAATAATTCTCATCATGAACCTGGGATCATTCCAATCATAAACATGGGATCACTCCAACCATAAACATGGGATGATTCCAATCATAAACATGCGATCATTCCAATCATGAACCTGGGATCATTCTCATCGTAAACCTGGGATCATTTTCATCATGAACCTGGGATGATTCTCATCATGAAGCTGGGATCATTCAAACCATGAACATGGGATGATTCTCATCATGAACCTGGGATAATTCTCATCATAAACCTGGGATAATTCTCATCATGAACCTGGGATCATTCTCATCATGAACTTGGGATGATTCCATTCAAAAACATGCGATCATTCCAATCATGAACCTGGGATAATTCTCTTCATGAACCTGGATCATTGTCATCGTGAAAATGGGATCATTCTCATCATGAACCAGGGATGATTCCAATAATAAACATGCGATCATTCCAATCATGAACCCGGGATCATTCTCCTCATGAATGTGGGATAATTCTCATCATGAACCTGGATCATTGTCATCATTCTCATCATGAACCTGGGATCATTCTCATCATGAACATGGGATCAGTCCAATCATGAACCTGGGATGATTCCAATCATGAATATGGGATCATTCCAATCATGAACCTGGATCATTCTCATCATGAACTTGGGATCATTCTCATCATGAACCTGGGATCATTCTCATCATGAACCTGGGATCATTCCTATCATGAACCTGGGATCATTCAAATCATGAACCTGGGATCATTCCAAATCATGAACCTGGGATCATTCCAATCATGAACTTGGGATTACTCCAATCATGAACCTGGGATCATTTTCATCATGAACCTGGGAAAATTCCAATCATGAACCTGGGATCATTCTCATCATGAACCTGGGATCATTCTCATAATGAACCTGGGATCATTCTCATCATGAACCTGGGATCATTCTCATCATGAACCTGGGATCATTCTCATCATGAACCTGGATCATTGTCATCATGAACATGGGATCATTCTCATCATGAACCTGGGATGATTCCAATCATAAACATGCGATCATTCCAATCATGAACCCGGGATCATTTTCATCATGAACCTGGGATAATTCTCATCATGAACCTGGGATCATTCTCATCATGAACCTGGATCATTGTCATCATGAACATGGGATCATTCTCATCATGAACCTGGGATGATTCTCATCATGAATCTGGGATCATTCAAATCATGAACATGGGATGATTCTCATGATGAACCTGGGATAATTCTCATCATGAACCTGGGATAATTCTCATCATGAAACTGGGATCATTCTCATCATGAATTTGGGATGATTCCAATCATAAACATGCGATCATTCCAATCATGAACCCGGGATCATTCTCATCATGAACCTGGGATGATTCTCATCATGAATCTGGGATCATTCAAATCATGAACATGGGATGATTCTCATGATGAACCTGGGATAATTCTCATCATGAACCTGGGATAATTCTCATCATGAAACTGGGATCATTCTCATCATGAATTTGGGATGATTCCAATCATAAACATGCGATCATTCCAATCATGAACCTGGGAACATTCTCCTCATTAACCTGGGATAATTCTCATCATGAACCTGGAATAATTCTCATCATGAACCTGGGATCATTCCAATCATAAACATGGGATCACTCCAACCATAAACATGGGATGATTCCAATCATAAACATGCGATCATTCCAATCATGAACCTGGGATCATTCTCATCGTAAACCTGGGATCATTCTCATCATGAACCTGGGATGATTCTCATCATGAATCTGGGATCATTCAAACCATGAACATGGGATGATTCTCATCATGAACCTGGGATAATTCTCATCATAAACCTGGGATAATTCTCATCATGAACCTGGGATCATTCTCATCATGAACTTGGGATGATTCCATTCAAAAACATGCGATCATTCCAATCATGAACCTGGGATAATTCTCTTCATGAACCTGGATCATTGTCATCGTGAAAATGGGATCATTCTCATCATGAACCAGGGATGATTCCAATAATAAACATGCGATCATTCCAATCATGAACCCGGGATCATTCTCCTCATGAATGTGGGATAATTCTCATCATGAACCTGGATCATTGTCATCATTCTCATCATGAACCTGGGATCATTCTCATCATGAACATGGGATCAGTCCAATCATGAACCTGGGATGATTCCAATCATGAATATGGGATCATTCCAATCATGAACCTGGATCATTTCTCATCATGAACTTGGGATCATTCTCATCATGAACCTGGGATCATTCTCATCATGAACCTGGGATCATTCCTATCATGAACCTGGGATCATTCAAATCATGAACCTGGGATCATTCCAAATCATGAACCTGGGATCATTCCAATCATGAACTTGGGATTACTCCAATCATGAACCTGGGATCATTTTCATCATGAACCTGGGAAAATTCCAATCATGAACCTGGGATCATTCTCATCATGAACCTGGGATCATTCTCATAATGAACCTGGGATCATTCTCATCATGAACCTGGGATCATTCTCATCATGAACCTGGGATCATTCTCATCATGAACCTGGATCATTGTCATCATGAACATGGGATCATTCTCATCATGAACCTGGGATGATTCCAATCATAAACATGCGATCATTCCAATCATGAACCCAGGATCATTCTCATCATGAACCTGGGATAATTCTCATCATGAACCTGGGATCATTCTCATCATGAACCTGGATCATTGTCATCATGAACATGGGATCATTCTCATCATGAACCTGGGATGATTCCAATCATAAACATGCGATCATTCCAATCATGAACCCGGGATCATTTTCCTCATGAATCTGGGATAATTCTCATCATGAACCTGGATCATTGTCATCATTCTCATCATGAACCTGGGATCATTCTCATCATGAACATGGGATCGTTCCAATCATGAAGCTGGGATCATTCTCATGATGAACATGGGATAATTCTCAACATGAACATGGGATCATTCCAATCATGAAGCTGGGATCATTCTCATGATGAACATGGGATAATTCTCATCATGAACCTGGGATAATTCTCATCATGAACATGGGATCATTCTCATCATGAACCTGGGATCATTCTCATCATGAACATGGGATCAGTCCAATCATGAACCTGGGATGATTCCAATCATGAATATGGGATCATTCCAATCATGAACCTGGATCATTCTCATCATGAACTTGGGATCATTCTCATCATGAACCTGGGATCATTCTCATCATGAACCTGGGATCATTCCTATCATGAACCTGGGATCATTCAAATCATGAACCTGGGATCATTCCAAATCATGAACCTGGGATCATTCCAATCATGAACTTGGGATTACTCCAATCATGAACCTGGGATCATTTTCATCATGAACCTGGGAAAATTCCAATCATGAACCTGGGATCATTCTCATCATGAACCTGGGATCATTCTCATAATGAACCTGGGATCATTCTCATCATGAACCTGGGATCATTCTCATCATGAACCTGGGATCATTCTCATCATGAACCTGGATCATTGTCATCATGAACATGGGATCATTCTCATCATGAACCTGGGATGATTCCAATCATAAACATGCGATCATTCCAATCATGAACCCGGGATCATTCTCATCATGAACCTGGGATAATTCTCATCATGAACCTGGGATCATTCTCATCATGAACCTGGATCATTGTCATCATGAACATGGGATCATTCTCATCATGAACCTGGGATGATTCCAATCATAAACATGCGATCATTCCAATCATGAACCTGGGATCATTCTCACCATGAACCTGGGATGATTCTCATCATGAATCTGGGATCATTCAAATCATGAACATGGGATGATTCTCATGATGAACCTGGGATAATTCTCATCATGAACCTGGGATAATTCTCATCATGAAACTGGGATCATTCTCATCATGAATTTGGGATGATTCCAATCATAAACATGCGATCATTCCAATCATGAACCTGGGAACATTCTCCTCATTAACCTGGGATAATTCTCATCATGAACCTGGAATAATTCTCATCATGAACCTGGGATCATTCCAATCATAAACATGGGATCACTCCAACCATAAACATGGGATGATTCCAATCATAAACATGCGATCATTCCAATCATGAACCTGGGATCATTCTCATCGTAAACCTGGGATCATTCTCATCATGAACCTGGGATGATTCTCATCATGAATCTGGGATCATTCAAACCATGAACATGGGATGATTCTCATCATGAACCTGGGATAATTCTCATCATAAACCTGGGATAATTCTCATCATGAACCTGGGATCATTCTCATCATGAACTTGGGATGATTCCATTCAAAAACATGCGATCATTCCAATCATGAACCTGGGATAATTCTCTTCATGAACCTGGATCATTGTCATCGTGAAAATGGGATCATTCTCATCATGAACCAGGGATGATTCCAATAATAAACATGCGATCATTCCAATCATGAACCCGGGATCATTCTCCTCATGAATGTGGGATAATTCTCATCATGAACCTGGATCATTGTCATCATTCTCATCATGAACCTGGGATCATTCTCATCATGAACATGGGATCAGTCCAATCATGAACCTGGGATGATTCCAATCATGAATATGGGATCATTCCAATCATGAACCTGGATCATTTCTCATCATGAACTTGGGATCATTCTCATCATGAACCTGGGATCATTCTCATCATGAACCTGGGATCATTCCTATCATGAACCTGGGATCATTCAAATCATGAACCTGGGATCATTCCAAATCATGAACCTGGGATCATTCCAATCATGAACTTGGGATTACTCCAATCATGAACCTGGGATCATTTTCATCATGAACCTGGGAAAATTCCAATCATGAACCTGGGATCATTCTCATCATGAACCTGGGATCATTCTCATAATGAACCTGGGATCATTCTCATCATGAACCTGGGATCATTCTCATCATGAACCTGGGATCATTCTCATCATGAACCTGGATCATTGTCATCATGAACATGGGATCATTCTCATCATGAACCTGGGATGATTCCAATCATAAACATGCGATCATTCCAATCATGAACCCGGGATCATTCTCATCATGAACCTGGGATAATTCTCATCATGAACCTGGGATCATTCTCATCATGAACCTGGATCATTGTCATCATGAACATGGGATCATTCTCATCATGAACCTGGGATGATTCCAATCATAAACATGCGATCATTCCAATCATGAACCCGGGATCATTTTCCTCATGAATCTGGGATAATTCTCATCATGAACCTGGATCATTGTCATCATTCTCATCATGAACCTGGGATCATTCTCATCATGAACATGGGATCATTCCAATCATGAAGCTGGGATCATTCTCATGATGAACATGGGATAATTCTGAACATGAACATGGGATCATTCCAATCATGAAGCTGGGATCATTCTCATGATGAACATGGGATAATTCTCATCATGAACCTGGGATAATTCTCATCATGAACATGGGATCATTCTCATCATGAACATGGGATCATTCTCATCATGAACCTGGGATCATTCTCATCATGAACCTGGGATCATTCCAATCATGAACCTGGAATCATTCAAATCATGAACCTGGGATCATTCCAAATCATGAACCTGGGATCATTCAAATCATGAACCTGGGATCATTCCAATCATGAACTTGGGATAATTCCAATCATGAACCTGGGATCATTCGAAATCATGAACCTGGGATCGCTCGAATCATGAACCTGGGATTATTCCAATCATGAACCTGGGATCATTCCAATCATAAACCTGGGATCCTTGCAATCATGAACCTGGGATCATTCAAATCATGAACCTGGGATCATTCTCATCACGAACCTGGGATAATTCCAATCATGAACATGGGATCATTCTCATCATGAACCTGGGATCATTCTCATCATGAACCTGGGATCATTCTCATCATGAACCTGGGATCATTCTCATCATGAACCTGGGATCATTCTCATCATGAACCTGGGATCATTCTCATCATGAACCTGGGATCATTCCAATCATGAACCTGGGATCATTCAAATCATGAACCTGGGATCATTCCGAATCATGAACCTGGGATCATTCCAATCATGAACTTGGGATAATTCCAATCATGAACATGGGATCATTCTCATCATGAACCTGGGATCATTCTCATCATGAAACTGGGATCATTCTCATCATGAACCTGGGATCATTCCAATCATGAACCTGGGATCATTCCAAATCATGAACCTGGGATCATTCAAATCATGAACCTGGGATAATTCCAATCATGAACTTGGGATAATTCCAATCATGAACCTGGGATCATTCGAAATAATGAACCTGGGATCGCTCGAATCATGAACCTGGGATTATTCCAATCATGAACCTGGGATCATTCCAATCATAAACCTGGGATCCTTGCAATCATGAACCTGGGATCGTTCCAATCATGAACCTGGGATCGTTCCAATCATGAACCTGGGATCACTCCAATCATAAACCTGTGATAATTCCAATCATGAACATGGGATCATTCCAATCATGAACTAGGATTGTTCCAATCATGAATCTTGGATCATTCCAAATCATGAACCTAGAATCATTCCAATCATGAACCTTGGATCATTCCAAATCATGAACCTGGGATCATTCTAATCATGAACCTGGGATCATTCTAATCATGAACCTGGGATCATTTCAATCATGAACCTGGAATCATTCCAATCATGAACCTTGGATCATTCCAAATCATGAACCTTGGATCATTCCAAATCATGAACCTGGGATCATTCTAATCATGAACCTCGGATCATTCCAATCATGCACATGCATACCTGGCTTGCAAATGGGAGTGGTATATACTATAAGAGTCGGCAGTCAACATGTTAAAGATCATTTTAAAAATCCGAAACTTGATCACTACTTTAAGTCTTATCCATCACCTTATACACTGTAAGAAGACAACATTGAGTTGCAGTTTAGGAGATTAATGGAAATCTTGATACTGTACTATCTCACATGCTAGGTATCGATGTACAACATGGTTGTTGGAAGTATTATGAAGGCTATTTGTGTTCTACAGTGTTGAAGTATATAATCGAATTTCAATTAAGGTTTAAAGTTTTACTGCCGTTTTACCCAGCGTCTATGACATCACCTTGTCGAACACATTACATTAGTTATTTGTGCCTGTTGTTTGTGTCCTTTATGACATCCTTAAAAATGGTAAGTTTCCTGTTAGGAATGATTTTCAATTTGATTTCACTGCCAGGCAGGCAGACAGAGTAGAAATATTTCAAAGCCAAAGTTCTCCAAATTGCAAGCTTCATCTTTCTATTCATGTTTCATTTCATGTTCAAAATATAACATTCAATTTAAACAAGTAGTTCCTCTAGCATACACTGATGATCATAAACTGATAAGACAGATGGACGGATGGACGGACGGACATGAAACAATTGCTTAATCCCTCTTTTCACTTTGTGTGCGCAGGGTAATAATACATTCATACATGGCTGCCTCAGTCTTACTTTACCATGGCATGCATCATACCTGAAGAACAAGTGTTGGCCTGATTGTTTAAGCAGGTGTATGCCAGATGAAGCAGGCATTTGAGAATGGTGATCTGATTTGACTCTAAAAATTTGGGAGCATTCCTTTTTCATTACAAACAAAATATATAATGACGACACAGCAAGGACTTTTCCACAATATCTGAACACCGTCACAATTCAATGGAGGATGTGGAATGGTGAGCAAGAAACAGAATAATAGTGGAGAGAATTTTCATGCATCACTGATCAGAAAATACACCACTACCATATGACCACATAAGTGGATGAAAATTGTGATGGGAACCACATCTGAGATCAGATGCTTGGGATGACTATCTAATTGTTGAGAGAATCCAGGAAGACTACCAAATTCTGGAATCATAAACAACAGGAAAAGCTGTGCCTGTATCAGTTAAAATGAATAAACTAAATGTGGATGCTTCATATTTCCAAAATAAAAAAAATAATTAAAACCTGTCAAGAACACTCATTATATTGGTATAAATAAATAATGTATGAGATGTAAAAGCACAGTGGTATCATCAATGCCTTTGGAGTGTCAGCTTGATATTCCAAAGAATTTGTCTGAAAGAAAAAATCTGTGAGTTCTGCATCTCCGAAATTGCATTTGGGGTGGGCAGGTATCTCACAATTGGAATCTGGTTCGGTGATCATCTCGTGGTATCTTACCTGCGGAGCACCATCGACACATTCAATGTAACCCTTGCCATCCCCAGGGCTCATCTTCAAGCACAACTGTGCATCGATACATCAAAAGCTGGGTTGTCACTTAATGCTGCAGTTATCAAAGTTATTTCCTGGCCAGCCAATAGCCCAGATATTTCATCCGCGAGACATGCTGGTGATGAAATGGAGTGGCATTCGCTCTTCCATCACAAGAAAGCAAAAAATTGTGCTGGACCTTCAAGGTTGATGAATCAGACACAATGACCAGGCAACATGCGATCACAGCCGATTGCTGCATTTGCCTCCAAAGATGTTAACACCAGATAACAGAGAACAAAACCAAAAAGTTCCTACCATATGCTGGAGTTAAAATAAATGAAAACTGATTAAAATAGGCTAATTTTCTGGGCCAATTACTTTCACATCACAGACAGGTTGGTGGCCTCTCTGGCTTCTACTGACTCCTCTCTGGTCTTGCACTCTGTCTTTTCTGTGCTGTGCCCCCCACTCTCCTCCCCCACGTTTCTGGAGGGGGGAATGTGGTCTATCAGTCACCCACTTCTGGTGAAACACAAAATCCACACTCACACAGCTCAGCTCCATTAATCTTTCGTTTTTTTTTCTCCCACCTGTTGAACCAACTTCTTCAGTCTCTTCAATTTCACCCTTTCAGCCATGGCTTCACAGCAGCTGTTCACCACAATCTCATGTCATCCCCCATCCATAGCCATGATCTTTTCTCTCCTCATCAACACTCTCAAAGTCTTCCACTTTCTCGGTTTCCAGGTTTCTGGGCTCTTAAGACAGGTCAGTCTTTTAGGTCTGCTACTAGTAACGTTTAACCAAGTGCGACCTGCCCCATGGTCGGGTTGTCGGCGAATAAACAATTACCACTCACTGGCTTTGCTAGTGTGGAGGGTGACATGACTAAAAACAACACCTGACAAAGGGCGGATGAGCTCTCTTCAAGTGCCAATGGCCATCCAGTAAGAAGATGGTGTCTTCTAAAAAAACACCCATCCGGATTGGACTCGTTTGAGGAAACTCAGGTAACTGACAGGGGTAGCGGAACCCTTGATGTGAAGTGGATGAGCTAGTATTAGCCAATGGCAACAATCAAAATGTGGATGAGCTAGTGTTTAGTCAAAGGCACCCATAAAACTATATCCATGGGGAAGAGTCATACTGACCCATGGGGGTCAGAGGGTACACAGTGTCACTGAAGCCATGGAAGGCATGCTCCTCAATCTGGTGGAAGACTCAGTTAAAAGCTAGATGTTGTGGTATTTGTGGATAAGCATAAGTAAATGTCTATAAACGAATGAATAAAATTGACAGTTACATGTTATAAGTTGTTGTAGGATGGAATGGTGAATTTTATTATAAACTGCTTGACGTAATGAGATAATTTTGACTGTGGATGGCAACCAGGTCAGGTCAGGTATGGGAGCATGCGCCGGAGCAGCACGCTGCTGCATCCACATCACACTGGTACTCCAAGGGCCTCCATCTGGCCATCCCACAGGAAGATACCTGGCCCATCCCCATCTCCTTGAAATGTTGATCAATCTGCTGCAACCACGAGGCACGTGGTTGGCCCATTGGCCTCCTCCACTCACGAGGCTCCTTCGCTGAGAGAATATGGAGACCAGGATCAGCATCAGGAAAATCCGTCATGTGTCCACACAGCCGCAGCTGACGCTCACGGACTATGCAGGTAACAAATCTCATTTCGGTCTCTCTCAGCAACTGCTTTTTGGACACAAAGTCTGAACAGCGATAGCCAAGGATTCTCCGAAGTGACCTGGTACCAAAATAATTAAGTCTCCATCTCAGATCCCTGGTCAGAGTCCAAGTCTCACATCCATAGAGCAAGACTGGAAGCACCAAGGACCTGAAGACTCGGACTTTCGTCCTCCCGCACAGATACCGGCAGTGTCACACCCCATGATCCAGTGAATCCATGACTCCCCAGGCCCGATCCAGACGTTGATTGACCTCTGACTCATAGCCATCAGAGACATGAATATCACTGCCAAGGTAAATGAATCTCTTGTGAATCTCATGAATCCATGACCTCAACATCCTCACCACAAATAGGCACAGACAGGACAGCAGCATCCAAGATGGCATTGCAAGCCTGGATCTTAGTTTTGACTGAAGAAACCCGTAATCCCAGTGGCTCCGACTCCTCATTCAGCACCTCGAGGGCCCCCAAAAGGATATCTAAAGTCTCCACAAAGATAACTGCATCATCTGCGAAATCAAGGTCAGAGATCTTCACATTCCCAAGCAATGCACCACAACTTGATCTCTCTGACATCCTCCCCATAATCCAGTCCATACAAGTGCTGAAAAGTGTGGGGAAGAACAGCCAGTGGAGACATGAATATCACTGCCAATGGAAGTGAATCTCTCCGTGACCTCAACTATTGTACTGTAAACTTGTACTGATGGCAGTATTGTACTGTAAACTGCCTAGTGAGACTCGTGAAGATGCTGGAATGTTCTGAGATGAAGGTTCCAGTATGGACAATAATCACATGTGCTGGAAGTGGCTGGATCATTCTGTGGTCATATATATATATATATATATATATATATATATATATATATATATATATATATATATATATATATATATATATATATATATATATATATATATATATATATATATATATATATCCAAGAGAGGGAGGTGTTGAGAGATGGGTGACATGTGACAATCCGTGTGTCCGATTGTCTTCATGCTCGATTTAACTCTAATGAATAAACGAGGTGTTAAGGTCCAGAGCGGTTGTTTACGCATGGAGCTGATTATAATCAGGTTGATTAAAACTCATGAAGATTGTGTCTTGAGAAGGAATTCCTTTGAGCTCTTCAATCATCCTGAACGGGCCAGCATACAAGTGAGAACAACGTGACAGGACTTGAAGGTCCAACAGCACCGGAGAACAAGGAGAACACGCATGAGTTGAGTCAGCAGGACAGGGATACTGGGCGGAAACAACTCAAAGCGGGAATCAGAGTTGGACACTGTATGTCATGATGAACTTCCTCATTTGACTTTGTATCTGTATATTTGAAATACATGTTTCAAAAACGTCACCCTGTTGATGTGGTCACTGGAACATCACTCAGAAGTCTCAGACCCCAACTGAAAAAGATCCATTTGATTGGTAGCCAGCAGGTATGATCGTTCATACTCGTGAAGTGCAAACCTTGGGTTGCAGTCATAAGATAACGAGCTGGGTTCGGCACCACGAACAACATACGTACACTAAAGAGAAGAAAACCCCAAGGTGTACGCCGACAATGACACTGCAGTCCAATTCTTCCCCAACCACTTTTATACCATTTTCATGGTATATGTAGGTACTGATTTTTGTTGTCAGTGCTTATTCATGTAAAAAAAACAAACAATTTTTTAAATAAGGTTATCAATTTCTCCCCACTTCCTCACCCTCCTCCATATTTATTTCGTTCCATTTCTGCTTCATCCAGTTTTCCCTTTACTTCTGCTGTGATTGAGGGTTGAGCCTGCATTGAGCTTGTTTCCCCCTGTGTCCTCCTCCCCCTTCCCTTGCTCTAATGCTTCTCCATGGCCTTTCTTCTTTCAAATCTCCCTCTACTTTGTCCCACTACCCCACTGTTTTTGTCTCCACCAACCCCACCCCTCTTTCTCATGTTATTAGCCTATCCCCAGCTCAGTGGAAGACGAGGTTTTTCAATAACGTGTGTGTGTGTGTGTGTGTGTGTGTGTGTGTGTGTGTGTGTGTGTGTGTGTGTGTGTGTGTGTGTGTGTGTGTGTGTGTGTGTGTGTGTGTGTGTGTGTGTGTCTGAGCTGTAACTTTTTTTTTATCATTTGAGCTTTAGTCATCAAATTTTCAACAAAGCTTTATTATAAGAAAATGGAGAAGACAAATTAATAATTTTGATAAAAGGTCAAATGTCAGCATCACATAAATCTTCAATTATCATTTTAGTTATTTTCGTAATGTTTAGCATGCGGAAGAAGTCTGAATACAAAGCGGACAGGCTTTTCATTTTCAGATCCTTTCTAGTTTTCATTCTGTTATGTTCTGGTACATTCTGTGTCCTCACTCCTCCATGAGTCTCAACACTATACAAAAAAAAAAAAAAAAAAAATCAAAAAAAATCCCATGTCTGCTAGTGTAACAATTTCTTTTAATTAAAAACAACAATACAGTAGATTTTGGGCTGACTATATTATTAAGGTAATTTTTACATAATGATGACAGAAGCAGACTATAGCTAATGAAATAGAAGGGTTGCTCTTGAGACTGATAATGTATGAAGAAAGAGCACCAAAGCTGAAAATTACTAACTAGTAGAATTAAATGTGGTCGAGCAGAGATTGAAGGTGACAGTGGCGATTTAAGGTAGTCTGCCATTATTAACCTCCGCCATTGAAGATGGACGGAGGTTGCTGTTTTCACCCCTTTCTGTTTGTTTGTTTGTTTGTTTGTGAACAGTATTACGGAAAAACTCGACGGATTTCGACGAAACTTGGTGGGGAGGTTAGGTATGGTCCAAGGATCATGCCATTCGATTTTGGACTTGGTCCAAAATCCAATATGGCCGCAATGGCGGCCATTTTGAAAAAATATTTGATTTTTTTTTTTTGCATTTCTACATGTTTTAAGTGATTTCCAACCCCCCCCCCAAAAAAAAATTGTTGGAGAAAAACAAAAACAAATTTTGCACCTTTTTTTCAAAAAAAAACTTTTTTGGGCATTTCTACATGTGCGTCGATCTAGTTTAGTTTATTCAATCGAGGTTGAGTAGAGTCTGATCCGTTTTGACCTACGATGAATAGAATATCAGGTTCACTTAAGTGACCCAGCAGTGTTGGCGGCGGAGGTTTTGCACTCTACCGAGTGCTCCCCCTCTAGTTAATTTAGTGTTTCATTTTGTAAATGTCATGCCGATTACATCATACTCACTAATACTGCAACGATGGTTTCCATTGACGTCCGATGGAGCTCATGACATCCACAGTCAGATATCATCCAAAAATAATTATTTATGATACATTATGTGAACGTGAGCAGTGTTCAATGAATACAGGTAAATAACTAGAACGACACTTGGTAGAGCACATATGTCCGCCAAGCTGAATAGATTATGTTTTGTATCCCACCGATATACCGGATCTAGATCCATACCTTAACCAAAATCTTATCAGCTTGTTCTTGTCACCTCACCTAACATTCTGTGTCGGAGTATCATCCAAAAATAATTATTTATCATAATTTATCTGAATGTGATCAGTGTTCAATGAATACATGTAATTCATAATAAAATACCAGCTCATTTTACTCTACCAACATCCAGTCCTTGAAAGTATCTACGCCAATGCGTTGAAGGTGAAGTGCGGTATATTTCAGTGATTTTATTTCCGACCAGAGTAATGCAATAATAGTATTAAATATAAAGGATCCAGTCAAAAGTGATGTTGTACAATTGTCGTCCAGACAGAAGCAGCTTGCATCGCACTGGTCTAGCCAGGAAAGATGGAGCATCGTGATGATGTCTCGCGACAGTCCTGGCTTCCGACATTCCTCCCAAAGCACCTCACCTTGTGGGTTAACAAGTTGTGAGCCTTGCTCGATGCACAGTGAGCACAGTCATCGATTATGCAATGGCCCGAGATCGATCGAAAGGGGACAATACGTCGTGATCTATTGGCGATGGAGGTTGCGTACAGGAAAGCGGCGAGCCAAGGACTTCGAACTCGAAAGCACAGATGAAGCTTATTCCTGCTTATGTCCAAAACTGACACTTTGATCTCACACCCACACTTGCTAGCTGAGTGAGCACTTTGCAAGCTTAATATCTTGGTGAAGCTTGGGGCACGAGACTGAAAAATAATCTTCGTGGCCAGGATAATCCAAAACATTGGCTTCCGGGAAGTTGGAAAGAGCTTTGCTAAAGCATAAATCCATTTTGGTCACACTGCATTCATGGATTGCTTATTTCTTCCAATTTACATTTTCATTCAGATCCAATGGAGTTTGCACTGAGAATGCTGACAATGGCATTTTGTGGTGAGGAACTATATTTTTGAGGAAATTATTGGGAATTCGTCTGTACATAGATGATAGCATTTTTTGTTCATCTTACCTGCTCTGAGATTAAAGATATATACATATATATTTGTGTATCGTTCTCCTGAGAAATTTCAACCTTGACCTGATTTTGTATCGGTTATTACAAACAGAATGCCGTTCTCCTATCTCAGAGTAATTATAATGCGGCCATGTCACAGCAATTAATCACCGCAAAAAAAAAAAAAAATGAATGCCACCTCATTATTCCTGCTAGCATGGACATGGGTACTTTGTTTGTCACAGCGGGCTTATGGGATTACACACGATGTTGAGCTGGTGGATGGACGAAGGAGTGGTGGTGCTAAGGGTGTCCAACAATGGATAAAATATTCATTGGGAGCCCAAGCGGTGCGCGTGGCCCCAAGCAAAGAGTGCACAGGAAACCTCAAAGGAGGGACATTACGAGGCAAGCCAGGGCAATGTCGTGACCATTATTGTTTCCGATGTGGAAAGCAAAGGTCTCGGTGGTGGTGGAGTGATGGTCGCAATGGGATCACAGATCGGTCAAAAACCCATACCTTGCCTTATCGCATCATCACCCTCACATTCTCCACCTCCTCTAGACCAATTGCTGGTTCCTTAATAGCGTGCAGCCTCCACCGGGATTTTTGCAAGGCTGTTTGCTCTTAAACTTCCGCTGCATCTTACAAGGCATACAATTATTCCTTAAAAGAAAAAAAAGAGCATAAAATAGTCATCGGCAAATCCCTTAGCTTGGTACAAGATAGAGTCAGCCTTTGTGTACCCAGCTGGGAAATCGTGTACAATTGCACAGTTTGTGCACCATTTTGCTATCGTCTCTCACATGGATTGCCCAAAGTGAGTCACAGCTGTTCTGTGACCCACAATATTGCCCGAAACAAGTCTGACTCGAGCTCTGCATGCTGCAGTTACTGAGCCGGTTCAAGTTCCTATATGTGAAACCATTCATGTCCCGGTAGGGAAGGTGGGCTCACGATGCAACAACGTTGAGAAGCGGTTCAGTGCACAATGCACTTGGTGCCTTTGGAAATAGCAGTCAGAACTGGAGTGCTGTATCGGCAGAGAGAAAGGTTGGACATCGTGATGACCTCTACAATAAAATACAACTCCACCGATGACAGATATATTTGCAATATATAAAAGGAAATGATTTAAGTTAGAAAACGTCATGTTGTCGTGCATGAATGTAAAATGTAAATCTAATTCGTGGAGGGAATAAAAACGCAACAAGGTGATTTTTAGACCTATATCGCAAACATATATCCAAAAGGTTGTGTGATGATTAGATGAAATGAAAGAAAGCGAACATCATCAACCGATCCTGAAGGGTAGTTTTTTTTCTGAAAACTGAATTTTGCCACAAAAATAATGACAAAGCAAAAGGAAAACACAAAACGAGATTGATCAAAGACAAGGAAAGTGAGGGAACCTGATTATGAAAGCCACCACCATGGTATATGCCACAGCAACCCCAGACATCGGAGCGCTTGCATGACCTGATGCCATAACACCAGCAGTCCAGTGGCTTTGTTGTTGACCCACCCCAACCTGCTTCAGGGACACCCATCCATGCGCGACATGGCACTGAAGCAGACGGGGTATTACTCACCTAATGATAGAGCAGCCTCTCAGTCTGCTACGACTGGGTTTGGGCTCCTTTACTATCAGGCGGTAAACGCCAACTGTTACGACAAACACCCTGTACCCAGTGTGACTACTCCTTGGCTTTTTTCACAAGATCTTGGCTATTCGTTGTTCACCTTGGCGTCTTGCTTTTCAATTGGTTTTCTTGGCGTATAGGTTTTCTATTATCATCGCTTTTCCAAAACCTTGTGAATTCTTGGCTTTTTTCATTGGCTCACCTTGGCATTTATGAAAATGAGGAGTGGTCACACTGCCTGTACCCTCTGGACAATGCAGCAACACTGCCCATTGTCATCTGTGTGTATTACCAGAATGACTTCCACACTTAGTAGATAGTAAAAAAACACACGAGCTGCTTCCATCAGTCTGATGAGTGGGTACAGAAAGTTCAACTTCAATTACCTTGTTTGATAAATAAATATATACAGTAGCTAGAGCATCATACAACACCTTACCACACAGAGTCTTGAGGAAAAGGGCATTGGAAGGGTCTTTTAAACTCTTGCTTTGCGTTTCTGAGCACAATCGATATTACTTCCGAGCTGCAATTTTGTCTGAATCTCAATATTCCCAAATGCTGAGAGTGCAAGCGGAAAATTTGATTGGTTGAGTTGCTATGAAGTTGGATAGTATTTTGTCCAAGTCCTGCTAAATTGGACGTTTTTGGAAGTTCCAAGAAGACGATTTGTGTTCTACATCGTTCAAATTATTTGTGTCTGTTGTATGTGTCCTTCATGATGTCCTTAAAAACAGGAAGTTTCCTTTTTGGAATGGTTTTAAATTTTGTTTCACTGCCAGACATGTAGATAGCCAGGAAAAATCAATTACCTTACTCCTCTCTCCACGTGTGCACTCGGGACAAGATTCCGTACACTTCACCAAATTCAGAGCCAAAGTACTGTGAAACTGCAGTTTTGTGTTTCGTTTCATGTTCTTCATGCTCCACAGTGTTGAGCATATTAAATTCAATTGAAATTAAGTCGTTCCTCGATCACAGACTGACATATCTGTAGACAGACAGAGTGAACCAATTGCTTAACCATACTTTGCACTTTGCATGCCGGGTGATTACAAAATAAGTAATAAACACAACCATGACACAGGCAGTGTTGACGATGATGTAAAAGACTTTATACAGTGTTGGTGCTGTCGAAGCAGGTTCTTGGCAAGGGTTATCCCAGGTGGTTTACCCATTGCCTTTCCAGCACAGTCTGGGCAGGAATTTGAAATTTCTTCAGGGTCTAGGTGATAGCTTGCCTACTCTTCACGAATGACACCGGGGGATCTTTATCATTCACAAATTAATGCCGACAGACGGTACGGCCATCTTAACGTCCATCCAAGGGACGGGACCCACATTGATGCTTCGCCGTGCCTGCGAAACACCAGGACGAGAAAAAACACTCACCATTATGCCACTGAGCCTGGTTAACACAAGCAATACCATATACTTAACAGCCACAAATACAGTCGCCCATTACAAAAACATGAGTGATCCTCCAAACCATCTTACTGAAGACAGGGGCTGAGCTTGAACTGGTAATGTGAATTTCACCAAATTTTGCTCCATTCATCTTGGTGAGGAGAGAGGCAGAGCTTACATGAAGCAAGAATATATATATATATATACATACATACATACATATATATATATATATATATATATATATATATATATATATATATATATACATACATACATACATATATATATATATATACATACATACATACATATATATACATACATACATACATACATATATATATATATATATATATATACATACACATATGTATATGTATATGTATATGTATATGTATATGTATATGTATATGTATATGTATATGTATATGTATATGTATGTATATATATATATATATATATATATATATATATATATATATATATATATATATATATATATATATATATACATATACATATATATATATATATATATATATATATATATATATATATATATATATACATATATGTCTATGTACATATATACATATACACACTGGCACTTGATGCCCCACCGACTGTGAGTGGTGAGGCCAGATTGAATTTGGCTCCAACGAGTGCCATCTGCCACGTGGACATATTGTGTTATGTTCACAAAAATCACAACCTGGAAGCACCAATGATGTTATTAATCAGTCGGGGAAGGTATTAATGGAATTATGACATTCTCCCGACTTTGGCCAATATCGTGATGACATCATCACGACGGTGTCATGCCCACCAACCCCGAAGGGCATCCATCAGTTAATGTGAGGCAAAGTCAAAAGCTGTCACCAAGCAGATGAAAAGCGAAGTTACCGACCTAGTTTCACCCTTCTTAGGTTATTTTCAAAAGTCACCAAATGGATGGAACAGCGATGTATTGCCCTGATGAGCACCAAGAAGGGCAAAACCAGGTCGGTAGCTTCACTTTTCATCAACTTGGTGACAGGGTTGAGGCTAGAACTGCCACCCAGGACTTTCACTCGCTGCTTTATGTCTGTTTTAAACTACTGCAATGGTGGAAATCAGAATATCTCCACCAATTCTAGAAAAACACATTTTAATGCTAATTATAGGCAATCCCTACTCTCCTTGTGCACAAATGTGACAGAGCCCTGAAGATCACGAGACAGTGACAGATTATAAACCTCAGAATGCAAAAGAAAAAGAGCTTTATCCTATCAAGCACTGCGAGCCTCACACAATGACACATGTGGGAATGTAAGGGATTATGGGGAGAACAAAATAATATATTTATAAGTGATTTAAGGGCACAGACACTTGTTGGGAGAAGAGGATCGAAGGTGAGGGAATGAAACCTATCAACATTCAGCCCTGGTGCTTTGACTGGCATGAGTGTGTGGGAAGTCCGTCAAGGTCAAGCGAGCAGCACTTACAGGCTCGTAGGCAGCCAGTCATGCCAGCCGGCTGATAGGCAAGTGTTCAGGAAGGCATGCTGGCAACATCCTCTCTTCACCAATGACAGGGTTAACAGGATGGCCTAAACGTCTACACACTCACCTCGAAGCTGTCTAGCCTGTGTAGGAATCCCGACGCAGCTATAAACTGTCATCCGTGTTTCACAGGCAGGGTGATTCATCAATGCGTGTGCCATCCCTCTGGTGGACATTAAACTGTGTGTCCCATCTGCCAGCATTAGTTGATGGATCTCAACTATCACATGGTGTCCTTTATGTAAAGTAGGAGAGGTATCACCGGCACCCTAAATTCCAGCTCGAAGCTAAAGGGGTTCTGCATCAGTGGCACAGCTGTGCTCCCAGCAATGATGCAACTAGCAGCCACACAATGCATGCAAAATTAATTTAAAAAATTCAATAAGCGAACAAACTTCCTCGATGTCTTCTACTTTCTGGCTCTCCCACTCTTCTCAGTAAATTCTCAACTGCTTGGCATTTTTCACTACACCAACTCTCTATCTTCGATTTTCGGCTTCTCCAACTCTGCCTTTCCCTGAATTTTTCTTTCTTAACTTAACTCCTCACCCTCTCTTCCCCCACGCAGAGCCTCCTCAAACTATTAAGAGGTGCAAAGTGGAAATAAATCCTTGCCCCAGCCTTTGAGAAACACTATCTCTTTGTGGCTCTCCTGGTGGGTGCTTTGGCCCAACGATGGCAAAAAATGTGCCCATTGTGGGTGTAGATTGAGGAAGACTGGGGGAGGGGAAGTGGGTTATAGGAGTTATCTATATGAATAAATGTCAGTGTGTGTGTGTGTGTGTGTGTGTGTGTGTGTGTGTGTGTGTGTGTGTGTGTGTGTGTGTGTGTGTCTCAGTGCGTCTCCTCCATAACGCCAAAAACCATGAAACCTAGCAGCCTGAAGCTTTGCATGCACACCAAGAAAACTCCACGGAAGAGCAAAAGTGAAAATTAGGTGCTTAGGTTAATTAAAACAACCATTTTGAAGATAATTAATGGCCTTGTTTCATGAAATCTTTTCACAGGTGCATCCTCAGTCACCACTCTCTACAGGGTCCTAAGGTGTATCGTAGGGAACCTCACTGGGGTCTGAAGCCGCCATGTTTTTTGGCTTGCTCAACCTTGCCTTGACTTGGAACAGGAAAGAATTATTTCTTAATCATAAAGTTTTTTTTTTCACTTTCCTCACTCATATTATCGAATGCATCTCCTCTCCGGCTGATGGAGTACTGCTCTCCCCTTGGGATGATGCTCCCGCCTCTCACCTTTCTTGGCTTCACGCTGTGGAAACCAAGGCATTTAGGATCATTGGTAAACCAAGGCACTAAGTCTTTGGGTCTCTCACTCTCTCATTTCAGGCAGGTCAGTGGTCTTTCTGTCTTCTATAATCTCTTGTCAGGCATAGCCCCCCCCCACTCTGTCTGAGATATATACCCCCTTCCCCCACCCCCAATATTTTTGCAGGATGCTCAAGGTCTGCCAGCAAACCCCTTCTGGTAAAACGACCAAAATCAAGAATCACTGCTCACCTTCACTCTTTCATTCCTCTTTTCCCCCACCTTTGAAACAAACTCCCACACTCTCTCTCTCTTCAAGCCCACTCTTCCCTCCAGGTCTTCGAACAGCTATTCACCACCATCTCTTGTCTTCCCCCATCCAAAACAATGATCTTTTCTACACCTGCTAATCCACCTCCTTCAAATTCCCTGCTTTCCTTCCTGAAAGTCCCTGTAGTGTCCATCTTGTTTACCCTGTGTACCCCACCCCATCCTTCTTCCTTCCACAGATATCCTCTTGTCTGTTCCACACTTTATTTTTTCCTTCCCTCTCCCCCCCCCACACCCCTCTTGTCTCCTGCTCCCTTTGTGCATGTTCTGTGGGTTAGCTCTAACATGAGCCTCGACGGTGTATACCCCCCCCCCAAAAAAAAAGCCTGTTCATCATAGCTATGAATCGTTCGGTACATTGCAAAGCTTATAAATGCCTGGAGACATAAGCGTTTGTTGCTTTATTTCATTTCTACAAATGCGATGACCATGAGAATCTCTTAAACTAAGCAGAATTACAAAATTTAAGCTCAAGAATCGAACTTACAAGCAGTTCCGACTCCTTGAAAAGTGTTAATTTGTACAATTTGGACATGTTTGACATTTCAGGCATTTGCAGGTGTATGTTTAACATGGTGCTATTCGTGTGCCAAATGAGCCGTTTATCAACCATTTCCTTGGAGTGCTTGCTTGAGTTTTTAAGCCACTTGGTGAGTGCTCTCCAAGCTGCTTGGTTGTTCATTTTGGTAAAAGTACCCGTGCTTTCAATGTTACATCGATTCGACGTACGTTTCCGCCTGTGTTGGGCCCTGCAATGCTGTGCAGTTTTATTTTTACACGACATCATTTTGTTTAAACATTAGTGTGATCTCCTTTGAATATAATCCACCCTCACTTCGACATGGATACATATATAAAAACAATAAGGTCCATATGATCACGCGTTTGCCATGATCTGGCTGTGAAGATAGAGAGAATAGTGCGACATTTTGTGTTCTGGGCTTCGATATATTTTTCAATTGAATTTTTGTTAATTTCCCACGTGAATTTCTCTTTCAAAGAAGTGTTTAAAGGTAAATCTGTGTGTTTGTCATTTTTATGTACTTTATGCATGTGTACATTTGCACATGTGTGTGTATGTACATAAACTGCATTACCATAACGGCACTTGGTGTGCGTGTGTGTGTGTGTGTGTGTGTGTGTGTGTGTGTGTGTGTGTGTGTGTGTGTGTGAGTTTTATACGTGTACGTGCAAATTGCTGTTGCCATCTCCACATGCGGGTGTATTTCAGAAGGTGAAACAGAGACCTGCCAGGTCTCAATGTGTGTGTGTGTGTGTGTGTGTGTGTGTGTGTGTGTGTGTGTGTGTGTGTGTGTGTGTGTGTGTGTGTGTGTGTGTGTGTGTGTGTGTGTATAGACATATGGGTTTCAGAATGTGGAATGGAGTCCTCCCAGGGCGGGCTCAAAGTATCCACCTTCATTTCGGTAAGGGGTCACGATTCACAGACCAAGCTCTGAAGTTTTCTGTTTTCATAGTTTTATGCCGAGGACTCTTCAGGATCATTACTGATCCCAGGTCAGGTCAGGTATGGGAGCATGCACCAGAACAGCGCGTCGCTGCGTCCACTTTCCGCCGGTACTCCAGGGGCCTCCGTCTGGCCATCCCCCAGGCAGATGCCAGGCCCATCCCCATCTCCTTGAGATGATGGTCAACCTGCTGCATCCACAAGGCACGTGGTCGGCCCACTGGCCTCCTCCACTCATGAGACTCCCTCGCTGAGAGAATCTGGTGAGCAGGATCAGCATCAGGAAAACGAGCCACATGTCCATACTGATCTCAGGACGGCTTCCCACTGTAGTTTGTTTGCAGCAATATTCCCAGGGATGGTTTTTAATATCTCTGTGAGGTTATTCGTCAACATTCCCATAGCTTCAACTATCACTGGTAAAACTTTGGCATTCTTCAACTTCCAGGATATTTTCACTTCATTCTTGAGGTCTTTGTGTTTGGTCATTTTCTTGATTTCTGCATCGTTTAGTCCAAAATCATTGGTATTAACACCCCAATCAGCAAGGCCTTCTTCTAATTTTTGTACCAAAGTATGATATCTGGTTGCAATGGAAATGCTTTGTTTCAATATTCATGCTCCATGAGATAATGTGTGAGCGGTACTTCCATGTTTTCTGTAATTGATTTTGGTTCAGTTCCCATAATTTTTCCGGAACTGGAATATCAAATTTTTTGCAGATGTGCCAGTGGAGTATTTTACAAACTCTATTGTGTTGTCGTGTGTACAGCTGTTCTGACATGTTTTTTTTTGTGTGTACATGCTCAGTCATTAATCATCACATATTCTCTTTAATAATGCAACCTCCACCCCTCACCGGCCTTTGTTTTTCCTCCTCCCTCCCTACCACCCCTCACTCTGTCGGTTTTCTCCTTGCTCCCCCCTCCTAATAAAATGCACCAATCTCCTCCCACACCTCTGTCACTCTCTCGTTCTCTCACCCACCCCCTCCTCGCACCCCTCCATCCCGCAGTGTATGGCAACGTTTGGTGAGGTGTTGCTCTCCTCACCTCCCCCCACTCCAACTTTGTCACTCTCCTCTCCCCCTTCTTCATCATCTCTGTCTCCCCTCTCTCCATACACCTGTCTCTTCTCTGTTTCTCCCTTTCTCTTTCTCTCCCCCCAAACATTGACCCCATCAGCAAAGTGACGGGTTGTATTTGCTCATATTCAATAAAGGGTAATGATAATGGGAAAACAATGACCTGTGTGTGACCTTCCTTGTGGCCTCCCTATACTACTTTTCTATGGGACCGAGCACACTGAGAAACAACACTCAGTTTCACACACATAAACCTATCACACTCATTAAATATTCACAAAACCTGTTACACGAATACAAATCCACCGGGACATCATCCATTCCACTCTCCGAAATGAACGCGACAATATTTAATTACAAAGCTTGGAAATAAATTATCACGTTGAAATTAAGAAAATGAGCAAAAAAACAAAACAAAATAAAAAAGACGAGCATTAAAACGTTTTGGACAAATAAAACATCTGCAGTTTATTTGATTTGTTTTCCTCAGATACTTCCAAAATTAAACTAACAAAACACTGATAATCCCAAAAATGATAACCGACTCTATCCTACGTAATTGCAACCAATCACATGACTTGTTTTTACATTAAAATTAATTTTATTTTTTTTTGCATACCTTGGTCGAGGCTCGTATGAGAGCAAACACACAACGCACAGCAAGGGGGCATGAGACAAGAGGGGCGGGAGTAGGAGGGACAAAACAGTGGGGAACAGACACCTTCGGAGATCTGTGGAAGGGAGAGGGATGGGGATGGGACGGGGAAGAGAAGATGGACATTACAGGGACTTTCAGGAAGGAAAGCAGGGGAATTGAAGAAAGGGGGCTTGGGTGGATTATCGGGGATAGAAAAGATCTAGGATTTGGATGGGGGATGATAAGAGGTGGTGGTGAACAGCTGTTTTGAAAGCCTGGAGGGAAGAATGGGAAAGAATAGAGTGAGGGAGTTTATTCCAAAGGCGGGAAAAAAGAGGAATGAAAGAGTGAAGGTGAGCAGTGATTCGTGATTTTGGTAGTTTTACCAGAAGGGGGTTGTTGGCAGACTTTGAGCGCCCTGTAGAAATGTGGTGGGGACAAATCACAGAGAGAGCAGGGGGGGAAAGGCTGGAGAGGAGACTGTAGAAGACAAAAAGACCACCGACCAACCTGCGGTGATTGAGTGAGAGGCCCAAAGACTCAGCTTCATTGCGGGAGATGCCGATGATCCGAAATGCCCTGGTTTCGACAGCGTGAAGCTGAGAAAGGGGGGAGGCAGGAGCACCAGCCCAGAGGGGAGAGCAGTACTCCATCAGGCTACGGACAAAAGCTTTGTAAGTGGTCAGGAGCTCAAGAGGGCCAAGGAAGGACTTTGCACGACGGAGGATTCCCAGTCAGCGACTGGCTTTTGAAGCGAGGTTGGAAATGTGACTTTCCCAGGAAAGGTCAGGCAGATAGTGAGACCCAGAAGCTTGAAGGAAAAGACTTCTTCCAGAGGATTGTTGAGAAAGTGGATGGGGGTGGGGGGTTTCTAAATGATCCTTCCAACGCGACAGTGAGAGTGTGAGATTTGTCTGGATTGAAAGACATGTTCCACGTGTTGGACCAGTTTGTGATTTCATCCAGATCTGCAGTGAGCAAAGAAGCTGCTGCTTGCCGGTCTGAGAGATGACAGATGGTATGGTAGAGGGTGGAGTCATCAGCAAAGAGATATAGAGGCTTTTCCAGAGAGTCAGAGAGATCATTGATGAAAACCAGAAAAAGAATGGGGCCCAGAACGCTACCTTGAGGAACTCCAGCCTGGACAGGAAGAGGGGATGAAAGAACTCCATTTAGTGCCACACATTGACTGCGACAGGAGAGGAAGTCTGTGAGCCATGAGTGGAAATGGCCTTGGATACAATGGGAAGAGAGTTTGGTGAGTAGGGCAGGGTGCCAGACTGTGTCAAAAGCACGTGATATGTCCAGGAATATGGCTCGGATTTCCTGTCTGGCATTGAGGGCTTCCATCCATTGATGGGAGAGCAGAAAAAGCATATCCAGAGTAGAATGACCTGGTCTGAAACCAAATTGAGGATCGGAAATCAAGCCATTGGAGAAGAGGAAGGATTTCATGTCTGAAGCGATGATGGATTCCATAACCTTGCTGATGATTGGGAGAAGGCTGATTGGTCTGTAGTTGCAGGGATATGGTTTTGCACGGCAGTGATGTTCGCAGATTTCCAAGCAGATGGCAGATGACCTTAAGCAAATAACAGGGTGAATAGAACAGTGAGAGGGTGAGCAAGAGCAGAAGAGCAGGCTTTGAGGCCACATGGGCTGATGCCGTCTGGACCGGTTGCAGAATCTGAGTTGAGGTTTGAAAGCAAGCTCTCCACCTTGTTAGGAGAAAAGGACACAGAGCCCAGGGACAGTTGGGTGCGACTGTGTAAGGTGGGGAGAGAAAGTGATGGGTTTAGGACACAATATTTAGCTGCAAACACCGAGTTTAGGCATTCAGCTTTTTCACGTGCGGTATCAGCAGTGCGGCCATTTGAGGTAAGGGAGGCGATGGAGGGGGAACAAACACCAGAAACAGCTTTGATTAAATGCCACCAGGATTTTGAGGAGGGAGAGAGGTTTGAGAGTTCAGACTTGAGATGAGAAAGATGTTGTTTTCTGGCTCTCCAGAGGGTAGATAAACACTTGTTCCGAGCTTTGTGGAAGGAACTGAGATTGCCCTCAGTTGGGTTTGCTTTCCATGAGGGAAAGGCAAGTTGATTCAGGACAACTGCCTCGCCACAAGCTTCAGTAAACCAAGGGCGGGAGGAAGGGTAGGACAACTGAAGACAAGAGGGGATAAATCTGTGCATGAGGGAGAGCAAGTTTCTTTGAAAGAATTCCCAGGATGAGTTGATGTTTGAGAAAATAATGATAGGAGACCAGTCTGTAAGTTTGATGGCTGCTCTGAGACCCTGCCAGTCGGCTTGAGTGAAGCGCCAGACTCGACGGCGGTGAGGTGGTTCTCTGATAACAGCCAGAGAGATGTCCACTTTGACAAGGACGTGGTCAGAAGAACCGATTGGAGCAGCAGAAGAGCAGCAGATATTGTCAGCGAAATTTGTCAAAATTATATCCAGAAGAGATGGAGTACCATTGGTTGAGATCCGGGTCGGGAAGTTGACCGATTGAGTCAGTCCCAATGAGTCACAGAAAGCTTTTGCTGAGGTGCCATGACAGGTGAGAGAGGTACCCACACCTAGCCAACTGGTATGATGACAATTGAAGTCACCACATAAGAGGAAGAGAGAGTTTGGATGAGAAGATAGAAGATGGTCCATGTTTTCAGATAGTGAGGAGTAGATGGAGTCATCACTGTTAGGTGGACGGTACAGTACACATATAAACATGAGGTGGGAGTGGAGGGGAAGCTGTAGCCAGAGGTATTCCTGGGGTGTGGGGGAGTGAGAGCAGTGCATGGAGAGTGAGGAATAGAGTCTTTGATGAAGAGAGCAACACCTCCACCAGGACGAGGCTCAGGTCTGTCATATCGGAGGAGGGAGTAACCGGGGAGAGATACTTGGGAGTCAGACATGTCTAGGGAGAGGAAAGTTTCTGTTAGGCAGATTATGTCTGGTTTGTCAATGGCAACCTGTATGGAAAGATCTGAAAGGTTTGAGCAAAGGCCCCGGATATTTGAGGTCCACACTTTTAATGAAGAGGTAGGGGAGGAGGCTTTGGGTGCAGGGGTGGGGGGGGGGGGAGGGTAGGACAAGGGACGAGGGGAGGTAAGGAGGGTTGTTGAAAGAGTGTGGGGGATTGCAGAATAGCAAGGGGAGGGGGCCGAATGAGGAGGAGAAAAAGCTGTGTGGTGCGGGGGCAGAGGGGGGACAAGAGAGGGGGAAGAAGGCAGTTGAGGATTTGAGGAGGTGGAGTGAAGATATGGTGGTGAGAGGGCAGTGGAGGGGGGCAGCTTGCTGGATGAGAGGGGGGGGACATTGAGAAGGATGAGTGAGGGGGATGAAAGGTGGGAGAATGGTGAGGGGGGAATTTTTGAGAGAGGTGAGAGGGAGGCTTGGAGGGAGAAGAGTGGGATGGTTGCTTTGAAAGTGAGAGTGAGGGGTGAGGGGTGAGTTGGCACTGAAGTTGGAAAAAAAGAATGGTTGATGGAAAGCGAAGATTCATAGCAAACTGGGCTTTTAAAAGTTTTAGGTCAAAGATGCGATTTAGCACAATTCTTGAAGGATGCAATGAAGGCGAATTCAGAGAATGGAGAGAAGAAACGCTGTAATAGTTGGTTTTTTTCGGCAAGGAATGAAGGAGAGGTCGAAATAAGAGCAGTCTGTTAAAATAGCAGAAGAGTAGTGCATTATGAAACAGTAGAGTACCACATGTGTGAGAGAGGAAGATGAAGCATTATAAGATCGTTTTTGTTGTTATTATTAATGTTTGAGAGAGTTTTCAACAGATTATGTCATGAAGTGTTGCAGAAAAAAAAATCGAGGAAGACGATTAGGAAGATAAGAGGAAGAAGAAGAAGCAGAATCGGGAGAAGGTTAGCGTGATGTTGTTGTTACTTTTTTATTTTTTATTTTTATTTTTTTTGAGATAAGAAATAGAGATTGGTTGGGAGAATGGGGGACGTTAGGAAAGTGGGGAGGATGGAAATTGAAGGTAATGGGGAGGATTGAAATTGAAGGTAATGGGGAGAAAAAAACAAAACAACAACAACAAAAAAAAAACGATCGAACACAGAGGGGGACCAGCAGGCCTCAAGCCGAGGCCAAGGCCGAGGCCTCAAACACCAGTTTAAGAACGTCGACAAAAAAACTCACAAAATAGCACGATTTATGAAACAAAACCGAACTAGGAACACACAGTAACATGTAGGTGAGAAAATTAAACAGTTAAAACGGGACAAATAACGACCGGAAACTTAACTGAGAACGTCAGCAGAGCCTCTAAGTAGACCTCTCGTCGCTCCAAACCAGGAACCAGAAGTCAAAGCCACAATTCAAGTGGTCAATTAACATCATTAATTCCTAATTGCAGTGGTATCTTCTAATAGATCATTTAGAGTAAAACTGACTATTCTATTAATTTTTGAGTTGTGCATACATTTAAGTTATAAATTATGAGTTGTGGAGTTGTGTTGAAAAGCAATGGAATATTCGAGTCAGCGACTCACATTATGACAAGTTACATATTTCAACTCACCACATGACTTGAGACTCTGAATGGCCATCTACTTCACAGGACACAGGACACAATCCATCAAACTTGAGTCTTCAAACCTGTGGCTCGATTGAGTCTATTTTGACCCACAAACTTTATTGTAATCTATAATAATAAAAAAGTGAATGGGTAGTGTGTGTGTCATCCTCCATAACTCCAAAACCATGAAACCCAGCAGCCCCAAACTTTGCATCCTCATCATCTATCTATAATTCCAGCAATAAGTGTGTGTGTGTGTGTGTGTGTGTGTGTGTGTGTGTGTGTGTGTGTGTGCGTGTGTGTGTCTGTGACCACCATTTCTCGACAACCGCTGGTCCGATCTAATTGAAACTTGCCGGGTATATTGCTGGGGCCCTGAGGATGTGCCTTTTCAAGGTTTGATATTAATCGGACAAGTGCTTCCCAAGTTATGGCCATTTATTTACCAAACCAATGACAAGACACGTTGTTGCATGGGCTTGGCCGATGGGGAAGGGAAGCTCAGCCGCATTCGCCATTACGGGTTACAACGTACGGACTTTCGGATCCATTACGGGTTACAACGTACGGACTTCGGAATAGTGATGACTTCGTGTATTCTAATAATTTCTCGATTTGTTATGCGCATTTATCGATAAACTCAATGCCCCAAGTTATGATCGTTTTCATATTAGACGGTGCATACATTTTGGTAACATCAGAGTGCTGGTATTCTCAGAACCAGGAAGTAATTTTTTTTCTCTCTCTTCTCTTCTCTTTTTGTTTTTCCTTGCCACGACATTGCGAAAAGGAAAAAATACGTTGGCGCTAATTGAATAATTGGGTATTAAAACTAAATTGCGAATAATCGTAACTGCGAATCATATTCGAACTTCCGGGCCACGCACGTCCGGGCACTCGAGAGCGAAGAAACGGCCTGCGTGGTTGTTGTTTCTTGCTCGCGGTTTGAATTTTTTTTTTTTTTTACGGGCACGTACTAGCATATAGAATGGGCGTAAGCCTGGAACTTCAAACACACTTCTCTCCGAACATATTCTGTTCATACTTCCAAAATCTTCACATTATGTGTTCCATGTATTTATACAGGTGATAGCAGATTCAAAAATAGCAGATTCAGATTCAGAGTAATGTTTAGCATACCCGAAACTTATTTCTAACCTATGAGTATCGTGTCGTAGGCACGTTACGCAATCGTTGACACACGTCAAAACACGTTAATTGTAAGGTACTCATAAGTCAAAAAACGTCAATGTAATGGTTAGCTTCAGTGTTCCAGACTCCCTGGTTTTTTTTTTTCTTCGGTATGACGGTGATGTTGACACTTCGATTTCTAGTGTGGTTACGATTTAAATCGTTGAGTAGCAGCCTATTAATTATATTATATTATATCCGCACGAGAAATCGAAGTGTCAACATCACCGTCATACTGAAGAAAAAAAAAAAACAGGGAGTCTGGAACACTGAAGCTAACCATTACATTGACGCGTTTCAACTTATGAGTAACTTACAAGTAACGTTTTTGGACGTGTGCCAACCACTACTTATTTAGGGATGGCCAGGTGGGGCCATGGCCCGGGGCCCCCCACATTTCGCCCCCCCCCCACAATTTCAATGACATTTTGAAAATCCCTTGAAAATGTGCTTCTAAAGTTTTATTGTCAGTGAATGAAGATTGTAAACTCTTTGTAAGAATATCTTTTCAAAATTGTCTGTCATTGTGAGGGTACTTTTCAAGCTTTGGCTTTTTCAAGCCGTTTCTTCCATGGTCCACAGAACGGATCCAACGTGGTCAAAATTTCCCGGGGCAAGCCTC
Organism: Eptatretus burgeri; assembly: GCF_056783735.1. Classification (NCBI taxonomy): domain Eukaryota; kingdom Metazoa; phylum Chordata; class Myxini; order Myxiniformes; family Myxinidae; genus Eptatretus; species Eptatretus burgeri. The sequence goes on from NC_140969.1 coordinate 75,213,542, forward strand.
GGGCATTGGGGGCCCGCATTCGGAACTTTTTTTGGATCGATCATCGATGCCTCGGATGGTTCAGCGTGACCAACTAACTAAGGCACTGCCAGCCAGAGCCCAGCAAGCACAGACAGAATACAGAGGTCCAGCCAGAGGAGAGGTGAAAAGGTGAAAGTCGACGTGGTAAAACTAGGCCAGGCCTGCACAGCACACGGCTGGCAGGGATAGTATTGTACACACTGAAACTGCGGCTGGCAGGGAACGCTGTCAGTACCCTGCTTACTGGCGCGCACAACACAGTAACACGGTGTGACTTTCTATGTTCCAGGTGTGTGAAACATACTTGTTCGTGATTCTGGTACGTCCCATGTGCACTCTGACAATATCTCGGTTACTCGGTACCTACCAGCTGCAGAAACCACAATGAGCGACTTTGGTGACGACAGGCACAAATCCAGGGCTCCACGGAAATATGACAGTGGTGCTCAAAAGCGGAAACGTTCCAAGGAAAAAGATGAAAGACACAAGGCCGTCGTCGACAAGACCCAGAAAATCTCAGAGTTTTTCACTCCTGTACAAACAGGCGATTTGTCCATGACAGAGGCTGGAACACCAACAGAGACAGAACAAGCGGATTTGGCAACGCAACCCCGGCATCAAGATTCGCCCAACATCTCAGAAGGTTCCACCAATGAAGAACATGCATCAGATGAAAAAGTGTGAGATATACTGACTGATCGTGGACCTGGCTTTGCCAATGACATTGGATGTTGGCCTCCTGAGCGACCGTCATCAGAGATGATCGACTTCTGGTCATCACGAGATTTGGAGCCCCTGCAGAATTCGACTGGTCCCTTTGATTCATCCATACAGTTTGTTGAAGGTAGGAAACGCTGCTGTTCCAAGAATCTTTTTTACCGTAGACTACAAAACGGAGAGTCCGTGAAAAGGTCCTGGCTTTGCTTCTCCACATCAACCGGAAAACTGTACTGCATCGCTTGCAACCTCTTTGGAGGTGCTACTGCCCTGGGCAGGGAAGGATTCAATGATTGGAAGCATGCCAGTCATTATATCGAGGTGCATGAGCGTTTGCATGTACATTGTGCGAATATCATCCACAGGTCGTGTGGACACTGAACTCGTCACACAAGTGAGTGAGATTGCATCCTATTGGAGGGAGGTGCTAAAACGAAGTGCGAGCGTGATATTGTTGCTCGCTGAGCGTGGTCTGGCGTTCCGTGGATCGGATGAAATTGTTGGGTCACGGACGAATGGTAACTACCTTGGTTTAATGGAATTACTTGCGGAATACGATCCATTTTTGGCGCAGCACATTCAGAAATATGCCAACCAAGGTAGTGGCTACACCAACTACTTAACATCTATGACATGTGTAGAGTTAGTCTCCATCATCGGAAAATCTTTTCTGGATAACATCGTCGCTCGTGTGAAAGAGGAAAAATACTTCTCTGTGTCAGTGAATTCTACTCCTGACATAAGCCACATCGACCAGCTCACAGTTATTCTACAATACATCGAGAATGAGGCTCCAGTGGAGCGTTTCCTGACCTTTCTGAGCAACACAGGACACACTGGACTCCAGCAAGCGACGACATTACTGGATTTTTTTGAAAGCCACTGGATTGGACATCGCTAACTGCCGAGGACAATCTTACGATAACGCATCTAATATGAGTGGCCGATACAACGGGATGCAGGGAATGATCCAACACGAGAACCCTCTCTAGGAGCAATGTTTCGCCATGTGTGATGCACTCACTGAACTTTGTCGGTCAGTCGGCCGTGGGATGCTGTAGACCTGCAGCAGCATTCTTTGAATTTGTGGAACAAGTGTTTGTATTTTTTACAGCTTCCACGTCACGCTACACCAGATTATTTGATGCCCTGAAAGCCAAAGGTCTGCAAGTACCAAAGCGCCTCAGCGACAATCGCTGGTCGGCTCGTTCTGATGCAACCCGAGCTCTTGTTAACGGTTACAGCGAAATCATGGATATCCTCGATGAAATCGCAAACGATGAACAACTGAATAGTGAAACGAGAAACACCGCCGAGACACTTCACCAAACAATGTGCATGCTCGAGATAGGGTTCTATGCTGGTTTCTGGTCTACTTTCCTTGGTAGATTTGATCGTACAAGTAAAACCCTTCAGTCGCAAGCTACCAATCTCAACACAGCTGTGCAACTCCTCAAGTCACTGGCGAGCTTCGTGCAGTCATTACGCGATCAGTTTGATACATTCATTGCTGATGGAGTGGAGCGCTCAGGTACGGAGGAATTCACTCGCGGATCGCGTAGACGAAAGCATAATGTCCGCCTCGCTCCCTTGGACTACGGACACACTCCAGAAGTAGAAGTAGTCGCCAAGGAGTCCTTTCGCATCAGTGGATACGTTGCAGTGATCGACGTACTGCTGTCTCAGTTGGAAAAGTGTACAAACGCTTACAGCGAGATGGGCGACAGATTTGGATTCCTGCGTGCTCTTGTTCAACTCGAAGTGGAGCAGATTCGAGAGTCATGCTCGAAGCTCGTCAAGCTGTATCAGGAAGATCTATCACCTGACCTCACAGAAGAAATGATTCAGTTTCAAGCCATGATGAAGGAGTCAGAGCCAGACTCGGGCCGTAGTGAACTCGAGATGTACAGTTTTCTCATCGAGCGAAAACTCACCGATACTTTCCCAAATGTGGAAGTGCTGCTCCGGATTTACCTCTCACTGATGGTGTCGAACTGCTCCGAGGAGTGCTCATTTTCGAAACTCAAGCTTATCAAGAACCATCTTCGCTCCATTATGCGGCAGTAGAGACTGGTCAATCTGACCATCATTTCAACTGAATCCGATGTGCTCAATTCCATGCAGGTTGACAGTATCATATCCGAGTTCGCTGCCGCGAAGTCGCGCAGGAAGCTTGTCCATTGATTAAGGCGCCGTGTGTATGTTCATTGATGTGGATGACACTGCCGTATATTTGCAGTCGCTGGAAGTCGGCTATTAATCACCATTTCGGATTTCTCTTGTCCAGAGAGTTTTTAGAAGTTATTTTATTGTAATTTGTGAACATGAATGCCAAATCATTCCTGATGAGGATCTGCCAAATCTATAGATACAAGTTCAGTTGTTGATGAAAAAGCAGTTATAATTTAAGTTGTTGTTCAATCTCCAAATTTGGGGGCCCCCCACAATCATTGTGCCCATGGCCCCCCACATGGTAAATCCGGCCCTGGTGCCAACGATCGCATATCGTGCCTACAACTTATTCCCATCGCATGCGGAATGTGTGAGGCATACGGCAAGTACGTCGTAAAATGTTTAACACGTTTAAAATTTTAAGACGTACTCCACTTACTACGACATACGATAGCGTACTTTAGCATTCTATTCACGTATACCAAACTTACCCATACCGTATTCGACGTGCGCCAGCGTTTTAGACGCATTTTTCAGAGGTTGGCATACGCCGGCAAGATCGCCAAGGTGTGACTGCGATGTTGACACTTCCATTTCTCTGGCGGTTATGATTTGAATCGTTGTGCGGCAGCCTTTTAATAGGCAACACCACGTCATCGTCAGTGATGCGTGCAGCACGCTATGCATAAGTTAAACTATCGTTGGGCATAGGTTGTGAACACCCACAACAGGCTAAGCATTCGTTGGTACAAGTTATCTATAAGACAACGAAATGTTCTGTGTCCATTACTAATACGTTATGCATACGACCAACTCGTTATGAATACATCAGAATCTTTAAAAAACAAAAAACAAAAGTTCAACGTAAGCCAGCGTTTTACATACATTTTGATACGTTGCCATTGCTGGCGAAAACGTCAAGGTGTGACTGGGCCTTAACCAATGACTCACTGGAATATGCCAGGAAAAAAATGCAAACCCATCAGAAACAAATACATCCACAAATAAAAGTCAGCCGGTGCAGACTCGCTCTGCTCACGGCGGGTCATGTGACCCAAGATAATGGAGTTTACAATCGAACTCGTTACTGGGCAATGCTAACACGCACCACTTATGCCTCATAATTTTATAACTTTTGCTGCTTTTACATTCAAAAATTACAATAGCTGTAAACATAAAAAGTAGGGGCAATACCCCCTGGGCACTCATATGGTAGTGGTTGGATAAGAAAATCAGGGAACAATTGGTAGGCATGAATGATCCACAAAATATGTAATGGAGAAGAAAGTAAATACCTCTGGATTATATTTTTTTATGCCATGAACAAACCTTGGTACATCACGGGTGAGGAAGGTTGTGGTCAAATATCATTGGAATTATGTGTGTCGTTTCTGAGAAGAAAGAAAGTACATATTTTGGGGGAAACCACTATATACACCCCCATAAGCCAAGTTTTTTTTAATGTCATGAACAAACTTTGGTACATACTGGATGATGAAGGTTGTGGTCAAGTTTCATCGAAATCGTATGTGTTGTTTCAGAGAATAAGTTGCAAGTGTTTTTGGATGGACGGACGGATGACGTGCCATTTCATAAGCTCCGTGGAACTATGTTCAGGGCAAAATAAAAATAAAAAGCTCCTTCCATTCACTCATTCGTGATTTTGTCGAGTTATTTAGCTGATTACAGAATGCCACCACCATCCAATTCATCAAATATATTCAGCTAATATTTATTAGGATGTACCTGAGATGTAGATGCACTGCACGTAGGATGTACCCGAGGATGAGTTACTTGCAGTGTGCAAGCATGCCGCACTAGTAATTAGACATGCTCACATTCCAATAGTAAGTAATTAATAGATGTGCTCACGGCATATTATTGCCATGTGCCATTGTCATTGTTAACATTATTATTATCATGATCATTATCAGCAGGCAACATTCTCATTCCTCCAAGCATGCAGCACATTCTTCAGTTGCATCCATTTATTTGGGTGGTGTATAAGCAACAGACTGCTGCCTCGATCGCTCCTGAAAATAAAAATTACCCGGTTATGTACATGAAGCAAAAACATACCAACTGCTGATGTGCATATATAATACTTTGTAACGACAATCCAATTGTGAATACACAGAACATCAGTTGTTTCCAGTTAGCCTGCAAAGAACATCAGTTGTTTCCATTTTAATCACAAATACACAGAGACACAAAATATTCTCCAAAGAGTTGTGGTGGGAGAGGGGGGTTGAGGAGTTGTGGTTGAGGGGATTAAAGGCTTGGAATGTTGAGGGGATTGAAGCCTTGGTATTGCTAGGGGAGGTCAAGGACTTGAGGATTTTGGAGTTGGAGTTTGAGGACTTGGGGGTTGTGAAGGACTTCCTTTTTTCTTTCTTTTTTTCCATCGTGGTATTTTTACCACAGGCTTCTGCTAAATAATGCTCACCATCTTGCCTTTATTGTTTCAAGGTAAGTGTGATAACAAGTGACCAAACATGACAACAAAAGACCTCTTTAGTCATCCTGGGTGCTCCCTGGCCAAGGCCTTGCAAACGACACATGGCATGATTGGCCACTCGCGACGCTTAAAGCACATATAAAAACACGTGTGAGCTGTCAACATGGGAGTAATTATTGGCCATTCAATAACAAGATAAACAATCACCTATTGTTTGAAGGGATGATTGACATTTCTGACCAACAATGAGCACGGGCCTTCTCCAAAAAACACATCTGCCGCAACTCCTCAACCTATTAACAAAAAGCTAATTTTATTGATACTTTTAGGATGTCCCTTGTGTAAACAACAACTTCCCAGGATCACTCGAGATTGAAGAACAAAATACCAATTTAAAATTTGATCACAAATCCATTGGCTGGGTTTGTATTACACTGAAATGTACACTCGAGGAGTGAAAATTCACGAAATGCTTTGTCTAGACTAGCAAGCTTGTACAATGCCTGCTCAATTCCTGTCGATGTCTCAACTCACCAATTCATGGTGAAATCCCCAATGATTGGAATAATAAAATATGGGCCTGCAAACAATGCTAATGAAGAACTGTCAAGTTTGCGATCGAGTTGGTGAATAAGAAAAACATTTCTGAAGCATCATCAGATTTGCATTGATTAGCCATCACCTAATAATTCATTAACCAAGATTCAAGATAGGCAACGAATGAAAAGAGCAGGTTGTTGTAGATCTTTGATGTATGGACAGAATGACGTTTTCAGGCTAAGCTGAAACCAAGCACGTTAAATGAATGTGAGAAAGCCTGCAAAGAACATCAGTTATTTCCATTGCACAGTGTTTCAATAGCACATTGGCATCTGCCTTAAGCTTCTGCAATTCTACTGAGAACAACACGAGCAGAGAAGTTTCAAGTTACCAAATAAAGAGGGAAGAATTAGTGGAATCATGGCAGATGTGGAAAAGTTTGTTGAGTAGAACATGTTACTTGTCAATGCTATGCCAAGTATTCTTTATCACTGCACTCATCCCATACTGCCAGGAAGTTTTCTTGTACCTCACAAACGATATATTGGTGATATTGTCAATCCGATGCAAGGTGGAAAAAGACAATAAATTGTTTGCTTTGTTTATCCTCCCCGGGCATTACTATGCCGAGGCAGTTTCTTTGACTGGAGGTTACAATCCCTTCCGGGTCGCCAAATCCGACACAAGACACTCGAGTGAATTTGTCGGAATTTACAATTTGCTCAGGTTGCAGGCAATAACAAACTTACTTTTCAAGAAGGATACTGTGGGAACTCCACAAGGTATCCGGTCACTTTGGTGCGTTAACATCTCGGCCTAAACCACCTCAACCTATGAACATCTCGGCCCTTTACCGTGTGATTATCATAGGAGTATCAGCCCAACAACCTCAGACCAAGTCGCCTTAGCCCAAAACAACCTCCATTTGGGAACCCCACAAGGTATCCAGTCACTTTGGTGTGTTAACAGCTCGGCCTAAACCACCTCAACCTATGAACATCTCGGCCCTTTATCGTGTGATTATCATATGAGTATCAGCCCAACAACCACAGACCAAGTCGCCTTGGCCCAAAACAACCTCTATCACCTTGGCTTGTAACTACTTCAACCCACCCAGCCTATTTTAAAGTAACATAATTGTTAGTTATTCGTTTTGAATGCATGTATGTGGTTGCATCAGGTTGCTGCTGCTGCTGCTGCTGCTGCTGCTGTTGCCATTGTACAATATTGCTTCCTGCTTTGGGAGATAGGTGCCATATACAATTAGAAGGCTGAGAGGTTTGATGCTTTTATAAAAGCTGCATCATAAAATGAATAGAAGTCACCTAAATATGTGATGACATTTCAATGAAAATTGTCATGTATTTAAATTGCAACAGACTTCAAACTTGTTTGGCCAAGATGCTCATGGGCTGAAGTGGCCAGTGATTGGTACAGATATTGGCTTGAACTAAGCCGATATGTTCATGGGCCATGGTTTCCAATCAATAATAGTCACAGAACAAAGCCAAAATAAGCATGGACCAATATAACTGGTAACAATATGCAGCACAGGTACAAAGCATGGAAAAAATAATTGCTTGAATTGAGATGATATAGCCAATTTTGATATAGCTCAAGCAGAAAACAAGAACAAACTACATTTGGAAAAAGCGAAATCAAGAAGAAAGTAACATGCAAAATCATAAATACTTTTTCATTTGTACCAAGGTGGCAGTAACTTCAAAGGTTCCATTAGAGGTTGATTCTTGAAGACTTTTCCTAATTACAAACTGTCATGAATTAGATGGACTATGCCTGCTAATGTGTTATTTCACCTCACAGGTCATACCCGTGATTAGCTCGACAGAATTAAAGGACACAAAGTATTCTCCAAAGTTTTTCTTTCCTTTTCTTAAGGCCCCTAATGCCTCAGGGTCTATACTTGAACTTCTTCCTCTAACATTTCATCATCTTCCTCTAACAATTGTCTCTTCCCTCTCCAAAATTCCTCTAACCTTTACATATTAAGTGCAACAATGAATATCTTTGGCCAGCCAGAATCATCTCCATTTGCATAATACCGCACAACATCGAGAAAAAGAACTGCTTAAGGGCATCAGATCTAAAAATGGAAAAGTTTTGCAGTTATCCCAAAGGTTCCCATTATAGTTAAATCCATAGACTTAAGGTTACATGTTCAGCGATACTTTCATCAGTTAGCATGTAGGGTTAAACATTACGTGGAAATACCAGACAAATATATCAGACGATGTCAGCATTGAAATAGCCGGGGTCTCTCCATAAGATGCTCAATCAATTGTCCAAAAAGAAAGAGTAAATATCAACCGTAATCAGCATCAGAAAATCATCTGTCCTGCTTTTGATAAACATTCTTTATAATTCAAACTGTGGTTATTGATCTTCACTACCTCACAGAGCTCTAACACATCCACATAGCAGCATGCAGGCAAGTAGCGCAATCTCGACATTGAAAAACATTTGCATTTCGCTGTTTCCAAAATTTCAGGAAGAACCTGAAAAAGCTTTGATTAAAGAAAGAAAAAAAACAGAAAGCCAAAAATCACTAAAACTGAGCAGGAACACTGCATCTTGAGCAGAAGTTCATTTCATCAGATTCATTGGATTATTCTACAATGACTTGAGGTCAAAAGGAGAACCATTTAGAAATCTTTGGTTAATAAACATCTAGTGAATATTCCAGGAGGAAATATAATCTAATTTATATTCCATTTCAATATAAAATGTATATATGTATATATACATACATGTAAAAAAAAACACATAGGTGGCTACTTTGAGACCTGGGAGGGCTCGATTCCACCTTCTGAAACCAGCATATGGAGATGCCAAACATCGACACACACCTGACATCTAAACTCCCTTCTAAGCTTTTTTTCCTGACTTTGCAAAGCCCCGGGTAATCAGCAGATCACGTGCTCGAAAAAGATTAATGCATGCTTTCTTTGCCTTTGATATTACATTTTCTGCTGCGAGTTGTGGGTTGCTCAGGGAATTCTGCTCATTCGCTCATGTTATGGACCGAAGCATCGCACGCATATTGCAGGAAATGAAATCTCTCGCTTCCTCTTTATTTGATGTAAAGCTCTGCAAACCAACATGACCAGCGCATCGTGCATACTGCACTTTTTGATGGTGCTTCATGGTACAAGCCTGTCGTCAGGTTTATTGATTATTTCATAAACGAGTAACATGTCAGGTTCTAAGTCTTTGGAGCGTTGAAACACAGTACAACTGCCTATATGCTCAAACAGAAGATAATTTCAAAAGCCAGATAAAAAGTGCAAAATATTACCATGACTGACTTAGTCAACTTATTTAACAGATATTTATGAAGCACACAACACCCTCTTAACCAACCACTTCATCACTAATGACAGCTCTAGCCTGATAATGTCTCATGTCTATAAACAAGTAGAAGCTTCAAATTTCTCTTAGAGCTTATTGATCAGCTAGGCCAGAGCATGCTCAGTCCTAATACGATTCTTGGGCCAATACTATATGTTAATTGGTGCCCCCGAGCCTGTTGGCCTGCACAAATGGCTGACTTTTGCAATAAGCATGTATATGCTTTACATTTGATCTAATTATGATTTGCCAATATTATTTAGTGCTCTTTATGCACAGATTGCTGAAAGGCCAAAGCATGGGGACGACTTGATCGGGATGAGGGGAGATATGTTGGAGGTTCTGGGTCGTGAGCAGCAGAAAACGCTGCTGGCATCAGCAAAATGCAGACGCCCCAAGTCCCCCAAGCAATCTATCATAGCACGGTCGGTGAAACACGGTGCTGGGATTTGAACCCAAGGCCTACACTGTGTGAACTATACAAGTTAAAGCTTGTGCGTTTGAACAGCACGATTAACCACCAACATACGACAATAAAGAGCAAGCACTGGGGATCATCATCATAACGGAGAAGCAGCGCTCGACAATTTGTATACCTACACGAGAAATCACGATGTGATAAGACCGGTCATTTGATCAGTTAAGATAGAAACCAGAACAAGACTGGAAAACACCAAAAAACTTGACACACAGATATGGGGGTCAAGCCTTTTCATAAACAATCATTATCAAGCATTTTACAGCCTGCCAACAGTAGTTGAACCAAAAGAGGGTAGACTACATCAAAGCTCCTGACCTTTGAAGACAGCAATCTTACAGACACCAGACTCTGGTGTTGCACCTCAATCTTGTCTACAAGAACGATCATGATCGGAGAAACCGCAACGTGCCGAGACAGAGCGCTGGGCGATGGAGCTCCTTCTCTCCCAAAGGGATAGCGGGATGGGATTAGCACTGAGCAGCGAAACGCGCAGCCTGCAGACATGCTAAAGACACCTCATTAGTGACCATTGCTGGTTCGTTTTGCCATTTGCGCTCTCACTTGACCCTTGCACTCAGAGAAGGCTGCACACAATCATAGTAGCTACTATTGGCATTGCACCAGGATCGCGTCAACAAGCGAAACGAAAAGGCAAAGATACGTCGTCAGAGCCTGTCTCTAAGTTTGTCCTTGTGTTGTTGGCAATCAATAAACGCTATGTGAAACTCGAGTTTCCACCCGAGAAGGCAAGCGAGCACGCAGTGCGTCATCGCACTGATGGATGTCATGCATGGAACCTGGGAACGCCTTCACCTTTGACAAGCCCAGTGCCCTTTACTCCAAGCGCCAGTCCTTTCCAACCTCCCTTCTTAATTTCAATTTAGAATGCCGGAGCGTCGTCGATGTACACGAGAATGGGAAACACAACACGATCGGTTCTTTTTACACGTATGTACACGGCACGGTGCAATAATTCGTTTGCCACAACCCCCAAAAGCAGCATCTTTTTTTTGTGCGTAAATCACAGCTGTTACGCATTTAATTTCACGTTCGGGAGTTGACCGTTCCACGCCGTCTCGCAGGGAATTTCTCACCGGAGAAATTCTTACACGTTACCCAGATCTGTCTGCACGCTTGCATTCATCTCTAAAATATCAGGGTCATTAAAGCATCATTTGTAATGCTTGGAATGCCGCGGATAGCGTTAGCAACGCACCTGTCATGAATAGGAAAAAAAAAACAATGATGATGACATTGTAAGTTGCAAACCGGTATGGTGAGCACACATGTGGAATACTGTTATATATATATATATATATATATATATATATATATATATATATATATATATATATATATATATATATATATATATATATATATATATATATATATATATATATATATATTTCTTTTGTAGGACAGATCATTCGTTATTGAGAAACAAACTGCAGTGCCAACAGTCAATCACAATCTCATTTCGTACTTCTTAATGATATTGATTAATCGTCACATTCATTTATTTGTTTGTGGATTGCAGCAATGAGACGTCAAATGTGCTATGTCCCAGGGTTTAACATCACCGAGGTATACTTAGTAAAAAAAAAAAGAAAAAAAAAAGAGGGCATGCCGAGCAACAAGGATGCAATTTGAGATGCAAATTGAATCCTGTATTGCGTTGCTGACCGCGTCGTCAAGGAATGCAACGCGTGCTTACACGTGTTGCACTGACAAAGAAGCAAATTGCACAACTGCTCACACATTGACACCTTGTACTGCTTACAATGCTACCAACTGCTCACAGCACATACACTACATATGCATGCAGGTGTTTTTTTATATACATATACTTTAATTCAGAACTTGATGTTCGCAATAAACTGCTTGCTGTCGAAGGTATAAATCACAGCTGTGCAAAAGCAACGCTTGTTTCACACATGTAGATGTGCATTCTGCAGCCCGTGTGTTTCACCGACCAACCTGGTGACTTCACCAGCCTTGTGGGCAAGAGCTCATCCGCGGAGGGGTACTCACCTTCATGCGGATTGGAGACTGCCATCCGGCCATAGTGTTCCCCCGCCACATCTAATTCTCCCTCTCCAGGCGCACGTCAGCCCGAGAGCATCACACCCCGGTCCTCACGCATCCATCGGCACCACCGATATGCTCTCGGAAGGCCTCTCTCCACCCTGCACCGTCGCTATTTCCAGCCCCCTGATTTCTGCTCCGAAATGAATAAAATTTTGTTTTCCTTTTCCTCCCAATTAAAGCTCTCCTCTACACCAAACTCTGCTTTGTTTCTCGTTCCTCGTCAATTCCTTCTCTCCTTCGTTTCGTACCCCAGAGGCTTCTTTGCAACCGTCGTTCAATGCCTGTCGCTCTGCGCATCACATGACGTGACTCCTGCCAAAGCGCGCCTGCTGGATTTCCTCGCAACATCACCTCCCCTATATAAGCGCTCACCATCTATCCAACCACTTATACCATCGCCATTACAAACCCTCCCTCCCTGCCTCCTTCACCCCGACTATCAAGAACCCCACCATCAGCCATGCAACTGCAAACTCCCGGTTCCAAGTATGCTTCCACCCCCGATCACCACCACTCCTTTACTCCTTTTCTCTCCTACATCCATGATTCCTCTTGTATGTTGTAAATGCATCAAAATCCAATTCTTCCTGAGTCAACCTTTATATACAAGTGAAGAACTCATCCCTCTGGACGATTTACTAAAACCCTGAATTACGAACGGTATAATTCCCCAAATAATTGGCATATTTTAGGATCACAAGCAATACCCCCTCCTACTGGAAGCAATGATATTCCATACATGTTTATAATAATATGACTTCCCTGAAAAGGAACTTCACCGCTGAAGGCAATTAGTGCCAAACAAGCCTGTGAAATGGTTGCCAACCTCGATTGTTTGTTCAACCTCTATCATTCCTGAAAGCTGAGCATAAAGCAAGGAAGCAGCACATACTATTTATAAACCCAGACAACTCAGCCGGGAATCGAACAGCCGACCTCCCAGACTCAGAACGGATGTTCTCACCATTACACGACCAAGAGATTTGAGGCTCTCTAAATCTCCGGGATTATTAATTATATTTTAACTGCCCAAAGTCTTCTTGTGAACATCCTGAGTAAATCAGTTCTTTCAACTCATTCCATTCAGTGATTCAGGAGTGCATTGAAGAAGAAAAAACACCTAGAAGGGCATTCTTCGACATCACGACATCACCAGATATGTCCCCACATTATTACATACTTGTACTGGGTTTGATTAAAATCCCTGAACCTAGATCCAAAATATTAAATAATTCTGGCTGCCAGATCATGTATCCGATCAGGTTGAAATTTAAAACATAAATTTCCCATGACGACAAGAACAGAATTGTGACGTTTCACATCGAATGATGAAGCGGTTGAAGAGAAAGAATTTTTAAAAGATTTTTGTTCAATTCAACATGGCCACCAGACCATGTGACCAATTAATTATTCATGAACACCCTGGTATCCCCAAAGCTTGGGGAATATGTGCGCAAAGTTTCCCCTCAATCTGTCAAGCCGTTCTGGAGAAGATTTTAAAAGGTTTATTCTTCAAAAAAATCATCGCTGCGAAACCTTGTGACCGATGACGTCATAGGTGAAGAACTTTTTTGTCGCCTCCATCATATCTGTAAAGTTTCGCCCCGATGATTTCAGCCATTTTGGAGAAGAAGATTAATGAAGGATATTATGTCAAAACAAATATGGCTGCCAAACCACAAGACCGATTACGTCATCAATTCCCCCTCCCCCACTCACATACAATTTAGCCGGAGATGACCCTCAAATTTTTTCATCCTGATAGGATAAAGCGTTTGACGTATGCACTTATGACATCATAATGAAGGCACCTATGACATCATAAAAAAATCATGCATTCCACATGCGGAGCACTTGCTATGTGCCAAGTTTCAATTTTTTTCCATGGAGCAGTTTCTGAGATACAGAGGTCCAAAGTTTTTCATTTTTTCTAACATGGCTGCCTAACAATATATATATATATATATATATATATATATATATATATATATATATATATATATATATATATATATATATATATATATATATATATATAATATATATATATATATATATCGAATATATATATATATATATATATATATATATATATATATATATATATATATATATATATATATATATATATATATATATCGAACTGCTTCCTCTCCGGACTCACCGGGAATCACAGTTCATCAGACACGAAAACGTTTGTGTCATGGTGAGTCACTAATTGACCGCAAACACCAATAATTTGATCAGGTGACCCAGTGTCCTCCGTCTGACAACCGTTTAACGAGGAACACGTAGTTGCCTTGTCAGACAAGGGTCTCCAAGCAGCCATCCAACTTTTAGACTGGTCTCCTATCGCTACTTTCTCCAACATCAACTCATCCTGGGAATTCTTTCAAAGAAACTTGCTCTCCCTGATGCACAGATATCGAATATATATATATATATAGAATATATATATGAATATATATATATATATATATATATATATATATATATATATATATATATATATATATATATAATATATATATATATATATATAAACACCTAAACTCGGTGTTTGCAGCTATATATATATATATATATATATATATATATATATATATATATATATATATATATATATATATATATATATATATATATATATATATATATTGTTAGGCAGCCATGTTAGAAAAAATGAAAAACTTTGGACCTCTGTATCTCAGAAACCGCTCCATGGAAAAAAATTGAAACTTGATGTATATATATATATATATATATATATATATATATATATATATATATATATATATATATATATATATATATATATATTTTGTCACGGCCTCAGGGTCACGGGCGTACGAGGAACTATGAGGGGTAGGGCTGTCTGCTTCCTCTCCGGACTCACCGGGAATCACAGTTCATCAGACACGAAAACGTTTGTGTCATGGTGAGTCACTAATTGACCGCAAACACCAATAATTTGATCAGGTGACCCAGTGTCCTCCGTCTGACAACCGTTTAACGAGGAACACGTAGTTGCCTTGTCAGACAAGGGTCTCCAAGCAGCCATCCAACTTTTAGACTGGTCTCCTATCGCTACTTTCTCCAACATCAACTCATCCTGGGAATTCTTTCAAAGAAACTTGCTCTCCCTGATGCACAGATTTATCCCTTCTCGTCTTCAGTTGTCCTACCCTTCCTCCCGCCCTTGGTTCACTGAAGCTTGTGGTGAGGCAGTTGTCCTGAAACAACTTGCCATTGCCTAATGGAAAGCAAACCCAACTGAGGGCAATCTCAGTTCCTTCCATAGAGCTTGGAACAAGTGTGTATCTACCCCCATGAGAGCCAGAAAACAACATCTTTCTAATCTCAAGTCTGAACTCTCAAACCTCTGTTCCTCCTCAAAATCCTGGTGGCCCTAATCAAATCTGTTCCTGGTGGAGGTTCCCTCTCCATCCCCTCCCTTACCTCAAATGGCCACATCGCTGATACCACACATGAAAAAGCTGAATGCCTAAACTCGGTGTTTTCAGCTAAATCTTGTGTCCAAAACCCATTAATTTCTCTCCCCACCTTACCCAGTTGCACCCAGCTATTCCTGGATTCTGTGTCCTTTTCTCCTGACAAGGTGGAGAGCTTGCTATCAAACCTCGAATCAGATTCTGCAACCGGTCCAGACGGCATCAGCCCACGTGTCCTCAAAGCCTGCTCTTCTGCTCTTGCTCACCCTCTCTCTGTTCTATTCACCCTCTCATTCGCTCAAGGTCATCTGCCATCTGCTTGGAAATCAGCAAGCATCACTACCCTGCATAAAAAGGTGCAAAAACAGATCCCTGCAACTACAGACCAATCAGCCTTCTCCCAATCATCAGCAAGGTTATGAAATCAATCATCACTTCAGACATTAAATCCTTCCTCTTCTCCAATGGCTTGATTTCCGTTCATCAATTTGGTTTCAGACCAGGTCACTCTACCCTGGATATGCTGCTTATGCTCTCCCAACAATGGACGGGGGTCCTCAATGCTAGACAGGAAATCCGAGCCGTATACCTGGACATATCACGTGCTTTTGACACAGTCTGGCACCCTGCCCTACTCACCAAACTCTCTTCATATGGTATCCAAAGCCATCTCCACTCATGACTCGCAGACTTCCTTTCCTGTTGCAGTCAACGTGTGGCCCTAAATGGAGTTCTTTCATCCCCTCTTCCTGTGCAGGCTGGAGTTCCTGAAGGTAGCGTTCTGGGCCCTGTTCTTTTTCTGGTTTTCATCAATGATCTCTCTGTCTCTCTGGAAAATCCTCTATATCTCTTTGCTGATGACTCCACCCTCTGCTGTACCATCGTTCATCCCTCAGTCCGGCAAGCAGCAGTTTCTTCACTCACTGCAGATCTGAATAAAATCACAAACTGGTCCAACACGTGGAACATGTCTTTAATTCCAGACAAATCTCACACTCACTATGTCTCTTCGAAAGGACCGTTTAGAAACCCCCCCCCCCAATCCACTTTCTCAACAATCCTCTGGAAGAAGTCTTTTCTTTCAAGCTTCTGGGTCTCACTATCTGCCAAGACCTTTCCTGGGAAAGCCACATTTCAAACCTCGCCTCCAAAGCCAGTCGCCGACTGGGAATCCTCCGTCGTGCAAAGTCCTTCCTCGGCCCACCTGAGCTCCTGACCACTTACAAAGCTTTTGTCTGCAGCCTGATGGAGTACTGCTCTCCCCTCTGGGCTGGTGCTCCTGCCTCCCACCTTTCTCGGCTTCACGCTGTAGAAACCAAGGCATTTCGGATCATTGGTATCTCTCGCAATGAGGCTGAGTCTTTGGGCCTCTCACTCAATCACCACAGGTTGGTCAGTGGTCTTTCTGTCTTCTACAGTCTCCTCTCCAGCCTCACCCCCCTGCTCTCTCTCTCTCTCTCTCTCTCTCTCTCTCTCTCTCTCTCTCTCTCTCTCTCTCTCTCTCTCTCTCTCTCTCTCTCTCTGCGATTTGTCCCCACCACATTTCCACAGGGCGTTTAAGGTCTGCCAACAACCCCCTTCTGCTAAAACTACCAAAATCACGAATCACTGCTCACCTTCACTCTTTCATTCCTCTTTTTTCCTGCCTTTGGAATAAACTCCCCCACTCTATTCATTCCCATTCTTCCCTCCAGGCCTTCAAAACAGCTGTTCACCACCACCTCTTATCATCCCCCATCCAAATCCTCGATCTTTGCTTCCCCCGATAATCCACCCAAGCCCACCTCCTTCAAATTCCCTGCTTTCCTTCCTGAAAGTCCCTGTAATGTCCATCTTCTATTCCCCATGTTCCCCATCCCATCCCTCTCCCTTCCACAGATCTCCTAATGTCTCTGTTCCCCATTGTTTTGTCCTTCCCACTCCCTCCCCTCTTCTCTCATGCCCCCCTTGCTGTGCGTTGTGTGTTAGCTCTCACACAAGCCTCGACAAGGTATACAAAAAAAAAATGTGTACAAAATTATACTTTAAAAATTTTCGATGTTCACTCAATATACGCTGAATCAAATGATCTTGCAACACGTGGTAAAGTTTTAGTTTCATCTGATGAACAAACGGAGGAGTGCAAGTGTGGCATCAACCTCAATATCTCCATGACCTTGAGTGTTTGGTTCCAAAAGTGAAGGGT
Source organism: Eptatretus burgeri (assembly GCF_056783735.1). Taxonomy (NCBI): domain Eukaryota; kingdom Metazoa; phylum Chordata; class Myxini; order Myxiniformes; family Myxinidae; genus Eptatretus; species Eptatretus burgeri. Next base: position 75,231,028 of record NC_140969.1, read on the forward strand.
TCTGGTGGTTCTGTTACATCGCGGTACGTAATTTTCGATTTTCCACAAATATGCTGAGTCGATGCATCCTTGGTGGCTGCAGTTAAACAAACTGAGATGGTTTATTGCGACACAAATGACTGAAACACCCTAAGTTGGCCAGAAATTGGACGAAGTTTGTCAGAAATACCTGAGTGTGGTTCAGGTCTCCAAAATGTTCGCCTTTTTGCTTGGAACATGTTACAGAGTACCGTTATGAAACAAGAGAGATAGCTTGATCTTATGGTTATCCATCACAATTGAAAGAGGATGCCATCCCCATGATTAAGTGGAACCAACAGCAGTCGCTCAAAACTGCAACATCTCTACCCAGCTACCGGCATATGGGCATGGACAATTTCTATCAAATCAAACATCTGTTGCCATTGCCCAGCATTTACCACAAGAGCACCTGAAACTATTTATCAATTTATTATCAACACAAATTAATTCAGTTAAAATGAACCACTGTCTATCTATAATGGAGGAAAGGTGTGTAGAGTTGGCATCATCTACTCCTCCGAGAGGATTTGACGAAGGACACAAAATCTTTCAGGGTACCCCCCCCCTCAAGGTACCCCCACTTCTGCACAATCCACCATCAATCATCACCCCCACAATACTTCCCACCATCACACATCCCCACCCCTCTTCAATCAATCATCAACACCATAATATTCACCACCATCACACACCTCCATTCACCCTGCTCCCCCCTCCACTGGGAAGAGATATCGACACCTCATGGACATGATGATAGAACACGGCACAGACACAAATGACATCCGGGAAAAATATGAAACAGAATGATCCCAGAAAACAGGCCACCTGATCAGCTTGCGACAGTGGGACAAAGCATTTGTCACCCATTTTGTCCGTGGTGCCCGTGCTGTCGGGCAATGACGGGGATTTCTGCTCGAGTAACATATATAAACCGATTTATCAATTTATACAAAATCCCTCCATTATAGACCATTAATTGAATGGAAAGTCAAAACCTACTGAGCTGAAATGATCATTTGACCAGCTTTTTCATTTTCATGAACACTACCACCTTCTTCCTCTGAATCACTCGCAAAAGGCTCTAAACGATACGGCTCCACAATTCCCCCAAAAGCACTTCCATCACTAATTTTGTCTCCAATAGTTTCTTCAAAATCCCATTGATCACTTTCAACAGACTGAGATCCTTAAGAGTTGCTAATGATGGTGGAATCGGTATCGGAATCTGAGCTCGACATGCACCGTTTCTCGATCTAAATCACCGTTTGGATCAATATGGATTATAGATGCGACGTCACGAGTGAAATAGAACATCAACATGTGATTTGGAGGTGGTTTTGCTGTGCTGTGGCTCTTGTGTTGCATTTTGAACCTGGAGTGTTGGGGAGTGTGCAGGTTGGATGGAAGGGCACGTTTTTGGTGGTTGGGGCTGCTGCTGCTGGGTTCAATTTCGCGGTTTGAATTTTGGGATTCGGCTCGGGTTGAGATATTCTGTGGCTTATCACATTTGGATGTAAAACGTGTGCTGAATTAAAGGTCCAAAATACTGGCATCTCTGGGTATTTAAAAGCATTGCAGCTATAAGGTGTGACAGGCTCTTTGGTCTCCAGGCCTGAGCTGGGTTTCAGGATTTGAACTGAGGGGTTGGGCTTCGTGGAGAATCTGGCTGCTGGAGGGGTGTTCGTTTTTCTGGTTCACCCATTCTCTGGCACTCCGGGCAGTGTGTGAACCCCTCGGAGAGATCCAGTTCTTGAGCGGGTAAACAGGGTGGCAGCTGCACTTCGAGTCATATACCTAAAGGGAAGTCCATGCTATAATGTCTAAAAATGGTACGTGCTGTTTGAAAGTGACAGGTGGTTCTGCTATCCTGTTTGAACGTGTTGTTTTAATGTACCCTATTTCGTTCAATCCTGTACTAATGCCAGCAAACAGGACCACCCCCCCCCCCAACCCCGCTTCCACTCAAATCGCCCTCTCAAATGCAAGTTGCTAATGACATTGCAACTTGCTACTTGCAAGTTGCTAATAAACCCTTCCACCCTTCCCTTCAAGTCCCACCACCAAACAAAAGTCCAGTACACCCCCTTAACCTCCCCACCTCCTGCTTCCCCATCCTATTCACTCCCATCTCCTATTTCCCATAGTGTATAACATCATGTGGTGAAGTGTCACTCTACCCCCATTCCTCACTCTCCCTCCCCCCTTCCTTGTTCCCCCTCCTCTTTCTCCCACTCCCCTCTATCGCTCTCGCTCGCTCTCTCTCGCTCGCTCGCTCGCTCTCGCTCTCTCGCTCTCTCGCTCTCTCTCGCTCTCTCGCTCTCGCTCTCGCTCTCTCTCGCTCGCTCTCTCTCTCGCTCGCTCTCTCTCTCTCTCTCTCTCTCTCTCTCTCTCTCTCTCTCTCTCTCTCTCCTTTCTCTGCTCCATCACCCCCCGCACCCCCTCACTTTTCTTAATAAATATGAATAAATTCCTGCGTGGGGCGAGCATGAAAACATCCTGACTCAACCCGGGACTCAAATACAAGTACCTCATCGCTTACGCAGCAACAGCCCACTGAGCAATTGAGTCTTTTGGACATCCTCAGAAACACTGCAAGCTTTATACTTGGGAAACGGGAAATGTTTGGGAAAATTTTGGGAAACGTTTCCTGAGGAATGTTCTGGATTTCTCTGTGGATGTTTTCCTTCAGCTGATCAAGAGTCTGAGGCCTAGGGTTTCCATAGATCCTGTCCTAGAGATACCCCACAAGAAGAAGTCTGGAGGAGTAAGGTCAGGGGAATACGGTGGCCACTCAACATCTTCATAGAGGGAGATAAAGCGGCCCTCAAAATGTTGGTTGAGAAAACGCCTTGTTTCGCTGGCTGGATGGGGCGGTGCCCCATCCTGCTGGAACTACTGGGTTCTCATCTGGATCAGGTTGTTTCTCCTAAGGGCCTGAGTACGTAGCTCAGGCAGATAGAATTCCTGAATCATTTCGCGATAGTTCCTCTGGTTTACCATGCAAGTGCATCCCTGGTCATCTTCAAAGAAGTATGGACCAATTATCCCATACCAACCAACCGCCACCCACATGGTGACTTTGAGAACAGATCGAGGCACCAGTTCAGTTGATGCATTACCAGGATTTTCAGTTCCCTAGTACCGAAAGTTTTGCTTGTTTACCTCCCCGGACAAATGAGCATGGCATTCGTCCGTCATGTGAAGTTTTTTAAGGAAGTCTCCATCTTCCTCCAACTTTCCTGAGAACCAAATTGCAAAGTCTAGTCATTTGCGTTTCTGTTGATCAGTAAGCACCATTTCCGTTTGAATTTTGTATGGAAAGGCATGAATGTCTTGTTGAAGGATCTTCGGAACGGTGCTCTTATGAATATTTGTCTCGGCAGAAAGTCGTCGAATCAATTTTTTTGGACTCTGAACGACCGCCTGTCTCACCATTTCCAGATTTTCTTCACTACGACCTGTCCTCTTCCGACCACTGTGACCCTTGTGAAGGTCACAGATGGTTCCCACATTGGTAAACTTTGCGATGGTGCACTTTATTGTCCGAAAGTTTGGTGCATGGCGCAAGTGGATACCGAAATGTCTCGAGTAAAGACGTTGCACCTGTATGACACTTTTCGTCTGGTGCCAAAGTTCAACAATTTTCGTCCATTGTTGTATGGTCATCTTGGCATTTTTCTGGCGCTTGCTTGGCATCAAAATAAACTTCAAGGTCTCTGCAACAAGAAATGAAGCATTACTGGCAAAAGTACTGCTTTTTTAGGATCAAACGAAGCATTTTAAGAGTTGTATATTTTTTTGGGACACCCTATACACACTGACAAGTGGTCACTCCAAAAGTAATGCTCCACAATCTTTTTAAAACACCCTATTTATTCTACAGCATTGCAACTTGTACAGTGTATTGGTATATCCTTCCCGCCTCATAATATGAAAATTACATCGTCTTCCCATACGTGGCATTGCTGTAGCAGTCGTAAAACATGGTTGCCCTCATGGTCGTCCGTTAGGAGCAACGTACTGTTATCGAGTTTTTGGTGTGTGATAAGGAGACTATTGGAAACATTCAAAAGTGACTACAGAATGCATATGGGGAAGATGCTGTCAACTGCAGCACAGTTGGTCAATGGGCCAAACAGATGACATCAGCAGGAGTTTAACATGCTGATATGCGTGACTGCCCTCATGATGGCAGGCCATGATCAGCACGGCCGAATATCAATGTTGAAAAGGTGAAGTTCTACCTAACTACCTGCTAGTTACTTGCGTGGATCTAACAAACGTTTTTACTTGTGTATTTTCTTCCACTCTCGGCACGGCAGCATTCTGCGTTGGCCAATGCGCCATTTTGGACCACTGTTACTGTGGACGATTTGCTCTTATGCACTGCGTGTGTCAAACTGAGGAATTTGGATTTTCTTCAGCCTTTTTCATAACGTTACTGTGTGGAATATTCACTCTTATTCAGTGCTCGTGTCAGCCTGGAGCATTTGTATTTTCTCCCACTGAAACTCAACATTTTTAGATGCGTCTGCATCAAAAGCCCCCGGCGCAGTGGAGGAGCTTTTTCTGCTGCTGAACTCAAAGAATTGTTCTTCTGTTTCGCTACATTAGTGGAGCATAACGTCACGTTCACAGAGAGTACCTGGGACCATGGGACTGCCTGTATTTGTCAAGCCACTGTTTGACCACACATGAGTAGAAATTCACTTACACTATATTCAGTTTTTCGACAAAGGGCTATGCCCAAAACGTTAACTGCGGTTCTTTTAAAATGGTATATTTTCATATCATATATAAATATTACAAATGACATTCATGAAAACTAACACTAGTTATTTCTCTTGTCCAAAATAATACCACGACTTTATTTGTATTGCATACTCTCCCTTACGTTATCACCATTTGCTCATTTTGCTTCTTTTTCTTCTTCCACTCTTTCTCGAATTTCTACTGCCGGGTCTCGCTCCGTTTGTCTCTCGCAGGTCGACATGGTCTTGCCGGGCGATCCTTCTGACACATGTCCTGTTCATTAGTTACGCTCGTTTTCCCAGGATTCGGTGAGCGTACGTGTTTTGCGTGATGATCAAGTGCATCGGCGTCACCACGAGGGGGCAATATGCGGTTTATACAATTGGCATATAGTGATCACCCAATTGGTGAAACCTTCAGGATCTTTCTATTCGGGTTTTCGTTCTGTGCAACTGCATGGCGATCATTTTGGATAGCAATGTTAATGCAGCTTCACTTTCCCATTATTTATTTGTTCCATTCAAAAGTATAGTTTTTTTTTTTTTTTCCAAAAGATGATCATGTTGAAGGTCTTAGAATATGATGAAAAATAACAAGCATGGAAAAGTAAAAAAACGGACCTGTGTTACCAAAGTCAAAAGCCAGTATGCACTTCTCGGAATCTGCTATCGTGCATTGCTGTTTGCACCACCAGGATAGTGTGATGATGGTCTGATGAGGGTTCATGCATACTATAATGTTTTGGACTGAGCATATGGGAATATGTTTACCTACAGTATGCCTGGACGTCACATTGTCCCCCCACTGCCGCCAAAATGGTGTTTAATCAGCATATGCAGTAACAAAAAAAAAAAAAAGAGGTCAAACATGTTGCTTTTCGTGTGACCATGTTCATGCAAAAAAGTCAAGCAACTGACTTTTCCAAATGAATACCCCTGTCATCAAGACCAGTCTCTTTGCAATCCTGTTGCAAAAACAACCATGCAGCAATATCAATTGCACTTATTAACTCCATTGTGGTGAAAGGAATACCTTGGTGGTGGTTCACCCAAAAATTAGTGCTGGCAATTAAATAGGCAAGATAGTCCAGCAGCGTAATCTTATATTTCAGATCAATTGTTCAAATTTGCATAAAAACACCAAAATTGGTACACATGTAGAATAATGTATTCCGAACAATTCTAGATATGGGGCCACCCGAGATTGTGTCTTGGTCAGCTTCAGCGACCATTTTCCAAAATGGCCGACATTCTACTTTAGCGAAATTGGCTATATGCTCTTATTTTCTTATTGTTTTGGTGACAGATACAAGGAAAGTGTAAAATTCAGTAAATTGACCATGAAAAGGCGTATTCAAATATTATGAGCCAGTATTTTCGGTAAAAAGGCATTATTTGATTTGTAAATTGCTGCTCTCCTGAAACTTTTCGCTGAAAAGTACCCATTATTGCCTGGAGAACAAGAGTCAAATGATATTCATCACATTCAATGGGTTTGGAATCAACAAAAATTGCATTATAGATTACATACTTTACTCTATTTTGAAAAGGGAACTGATAATCGTGATAATGACAAACTCAGAAAATGTAGTCAAATTATTGCACACTTCTTTTTGAAGCGGCTACGGTTTACTGTCTATGACCATTCTACCAGGACACATGGTACACGCATACATCAGTCGAGTACAATCTGAGTTTCCGAGCTCAAGTGTACTGGCTCTGGATCAAGAAGTCGACACTTTTACAAGCAATCTGACTTTGCATTTGCACATTCCAAGCTAGGCCGATATCTCAGTCTGTGTCTACTGCGTCTGTCTACTGGCATTCTCCTTCACAAGCACACAGTTAAGTGCATTGCAGATTAACCTACTTGCATTTGCAGTAGTTTCTGCAGCCTTTTTTGCAGCCGCACGACACCAGCTCGAAGCAGCTTTTTGAAACCTCAGGGAGTGTGGTCCAGAGCGGTTCGTAGGACCCATCCTCTGTTTGCCACCAGCCCCAGCTTGTTGGTGATGGAAGCATGGGTTGAGGGACCAAGAGCTGCCCCCAGACATAGCCACCCTGGAAGACCGATCTCTTCACATGCTGTTCCAAAGCATCGTAGGTAGGTGGGATGCGCTGGACGGAGTTCCTCTTGGCGAAGAGTTTCTTTCTGGCCTCGTTGACGTCCGTATATGGACTGGTGCGGTCAAGTGATTGTACATCTTTGGCAAATGCTTCCTTTGCATGCGGTGTTTCTTCATGGCATTTGGATTGGCACCAGCACAACAAAATACTTCTGAACCTGTCACTGATGCTGTGTGCGAAAATGGATTTTCCCATAAAAATGACCATTTTTCCCCAATACAATGGTTGGAAATATAATGAATCAACACAAATGACATTTGTATTGTTTTCCTTTGTAAATGCACATCACATGGAGTATTTATCACCTCTGAGAAACTGACAAAGAGAATAACAATGACAGATATCCCATGTTGTTAAAGTAGAATGGTAGCCATTTTCCAAAATGGCCGCCAAAGCTGACCAAGGCAAAATCTCGAGTGGCTCCATATCCAGAATTGTTCAGAATACATTAGTCAACATATGTACCAATTTTGGTGCTTTTATGACAAGTCGAACAATTGGTTTGCTATGCTGCAGTACTAAGAAAGCAAAAGATAAAACAGTTAATGATAAAGTTGAAATATATTCTGCACAACAATTTAAATTGAATATGTATCACAGCAATGCTTCCGATAATTAATTGTAACCAGTCATTGAACATATTGGTGTGGATATGTAAAAAGGACCCTGGGGTATCACTCTCAACATAGAAGGAACCCTTCTTGAGATAAGGAAGCAATGGCGAGCAGAAGCGAACATGCTTTGTAGGGGGAGGGGGGGGAGAAGTGAATTTGGTGGAGTTCACAGAGGAGGAAGTGCAGAGGGCATTGAAGAGGATGAAGAAGGGAAGAGCACCAGGCATTAATGAGGTGTGAACAGAGATGATAACTGCAGCAGGCAAAGTCGGAGTCAGTTGGATGAAGAGGCTGTTGAATATATGTATGAGAGGGTTCAGTTCCGGAGGAGTGGAAGACATGGTTAATTGTGCCAATAGGGGAAGGGTGATGTTTAAGATCTGTGGAAGTACAGTGGCACTATGTTCCTAAGTCATGTAATGAAGGTGCTGGAGAGGATTCTGGACAGGAGCATAAGGAAGAGTGTGGAGATCGAGATCAGACAAGAGCAGCGGGGATTTAGAAAGGGTAGAGGGATGACGGATGGGATGTTTGTGCTAAGACAGCTGGTAGAGAAGAGCTTGGAGGTGCAAGGCAAGATGGCATTCGGGTTTGTAGACCTGGAGAATTTCTCTGACGCTGTTCCGAAAGAGATGGCGATGGTGAAACTGAGATGGATGGGAGTGCCGGAAGCAGAAGTTATTTTTTATTTTTTTTTGTATACCTTGTCGAGGCTCGTATGAGAGCTAACACACAACTCACAGCAAGGGGGCATGAGACAAGAGGGGTGGGAGTGGAAGGGACAAAACAGTGGGGAACAGACACATTAGGTGAACTGTGGAAGGGAGAGGGATGGGGATGGGACGGGGAACATGGCGAAGAGAAGATGGACATTACAGGGACTTTCAGGAAGGAAAGCAGGGGAATTGAAGGAAGTGGGCTTGGGTGGATTATCGGGGTAGAAAAGATCGAGGATTTGGATGGGGGAAGATAAGAGGTGGTGGTGAACAGCTGTTTTGAAAGCCTGGAGGGAAGAATGGGAAAGAATAGAGTGAGGAAGTTTATTCCAAAGGCGGGAAAAAAGAGGAATGAAAGAGTGAAGATGAGCAGTGATTCGTGATTTTGGTAGTTTTACCAGAAGGGGGTTGTTGGCGGACCTTGAGCGCCCTGTGGAAATGTGGTGGGGACAAATCGCAGAGAGAGCAGGGGGGGCAAGGCTGGAGAGGAGTCGGTAGAAGACAGAAAGACCACCGATCAACCTGCGGTGATTGAGTGAGAGGCCCAAAGACTCAGCTTCATTGCGGGAGATGCTGATGATCTTAAATGCCCTGGTTTCGACAGCATGAAGCCGAGAAAGGTGGGAGGCAGGAGCACCAGCCCAGAGGGGAGAGCAGAACTCCATCAGGCTCCAGACAAGAGCTTTGTAAGTTGTCAGGAGCTCAAGAGGGCTGAGGAAGGACTTTGCATGATGGAGGATTCCCAGTCGGTGACTGGTTTTTGAGGCGAGGTTGGAAATGTGACTTTCCCAGGAAAGGTCATGGCAGATAGTGAGACCCAGAAGCTTGAAAGAAAAGACTTCTTCCAGAGGATTGTTGAGAAAGTGGATGGGGGCGTTTTCTAAACGGTCCTTTCGAAGAGACATAGTGAGAGTGTGAGATTTGTCTTGATTGAAAGACATGTTCCACGTGTTGGACCAGTTTGTGATTTTATCCAGATCTGCAGTGAGCGAAGAAGCTGCTGCTTGCCGGTCTGAGGGGTGACAGATGGTACGGCAGAGGGTGGAGTCGTCGGCAAAGAGAAATAGAGGATTTTCCAGAGAGTTGGAGAGATCATTGATGAAAACCAGAAAAAGAACAGGGCCCAGAACGCTACCTTGAGGAATTCCAGCCTGGACAGGAAGGGGGGATGAAAGAACTCCATTTAGGGTCACACGTTGACTGCGACAGGAGAGGAAGTCTGTGAGCCATGAGTGGAGATGCTCTTGAATACCATGGGAAGAGAGTTTGGTGAGTAGTGCAGGGTGCCAGATTGTGTCAAAAGCACGTGATATGTCCAGGGATATGGCTCGGATTTCCTGTCTGGCATTGAGGACCTCCATCCATTGATGGGAGAGCAGAAGCAGCATATCCAGGGTAGAGTGGCCTGGTCTGAAACCAAATTGATGATTGGAAATCAAGCCATTGGAGAAGAGGAAGGATTTCATGTCTGAAACGATGATGTATTCCATAACCTCGCTGATGATTGTGAGAAGAAGAAGTTAGGTTTGTGGATGGGATGTACAAGAGAATGAAGTGAAGAGTTTTGGTTGGTCCTGCGATGTCTGAGGAATTCATCATGAACATTGGTTTGAGGCAGGGAAGTGCATTCAACCCACTCATGTTTATCATGGTGATGGAGCTGGTAAGCAGGAAGGTGAGCTTGAGAGTTAGTATGGGGAGGATGCTGTATGCGGATGATCTGGCTGTTGTGGTGGAGATTGGGTGGGAGATGCAGGAAGTACTGGGGGAGTGGAAGGAGGCTGAAGCATGGGCTGCAGCATGGGCTTTGGGCTGAAGCATGGGCATTTGTGAAGCATGTGCTGAAGATGAGTCTGGAGAAGATTGACATGATGTGTGTTGGGCAGCACAGAAAATAAATTAATATCAAGTTGGAGAGGAGTGAGACGAGACAGGGAAATAGGTTTGAGTATCTGGGAAGAACAGTGACTGGGGATGTTAAGTCCGAGACAGAGGTGTGAAGGAGGATTCAGGTGGGTGTGAATGCATGGAGGAAGGTGGAGGGAGTAATGGCAGAAAAAGACAACAAGAATATTGAAAGAGAAGGTTCTGATGTTATGTGTAATGCCGGCCTACCTTTGCAGTCTAGAGATGGTGATACTGATGGAGAGACAACAGAGGCTGCAGGTTTGTGAGAACAACCGGGTCAGGGAGATTGCAGGAGTGAAAAGGGTGGCGAGAAGGAGGATGGATGAACTGAGGGAGGAGATTGATGTCCAGATTAATTTGACACATGAGGTTGGTGAAATACCAGCTGAGATGGTCTGGAAACCTGGTGCAAATAGGGGAAGATAGAATGGCAAAGAGAGCAGATATGTTTAAGAAGCAAGGTAGGAGGAAAAGAGGGAGACCATGGTTGAGATGGGAGGATTGTGTGAGGACGGATATATGTAAGGTGTTGGCTGAGGACAGAAGGAAGTGGAGGAGTATTGTGGTCAAGGCAGGGTAGAAGGTTGGTGCCATCAGACCTCACCCACTTATAAAGGGAGGAGAAGATGCATAAAAGCAATGCTTCTGATAATTAATTTGAACAAGTCATTGAACATATTGTTGCGGTTATGGAAAAAGAGCCCGGGAGTGTTACACTCAACACATAAGGAACCGTTAGTTAGATATCTTAGTCGTAATTATGGTTAGTCAGGTTACTACCCACCCCCTGCCCCCCCTGCCCCCCTGCCCCCCCACCACCTACACTCCCCTCATGGCAGGGATGGAGAAAATGCATTGTGAGCGTTAGCAGGTTCCATTCCCGTTGTGATTCCCCCACCTTCCATCTTTCCCCCATTCATCCATCCATCCATCTCCCCCATACATCCATACATCCGAATCCCACACTCTATTGGGAATGCCGACTCATGCCCCAAAGACCTGGAAGTGGAACCAAGACTACCTGCATACTTGTTCAAGCTGATCCAAGACTGCAGTCTGTCATTTGAGCTGAAGGATGGGGCGATATAAGTCACGCTGGGGCAAGGCTCCACAAGCAGATGGTGATATGAGGCTCTTGGCACACAGCGGCTCCATACTGACTGACACACTCCACCATTCTGTATCTAAACCCCTATCATTTGTCCACTTGAGGTGCATAAAAGGTCTAAGAGAGCTATCAACAATTAACATCTGTCCTGGCTCGGCGTTGTACTGATATGCAACTCCCACCCTTTCATCTTGAGCTCATATCGCATTTACTGCACCTCTCCAGACACTGCATTGGCTTCCTCTCCTTCCCTTCCCTCCAGCTTTGAACCAATGCAAGCTTGTCTGCCTGTGTAGGGTGAGTAATGGGTCAACCCAATGCCTCTCTCTCTCTCTCCCTGGAAAAGGGGGCAGGGGGGAGAGAAAAAGAGAGGGAGAGAGAGATGTGCCTGTCCTGTCTTTAGATAAGAATGTTTAAGGAGATCTTCATGTGCTGATGGCTAATTACTTTTCTTTCTGACACTGCCCTTGTAAATACTTGCCTTGTGAATTGTCTGTGAATACATGCCTTTGAATCATTTGGTAAACTGTTTCAAACTTGCTCAATTGTCTTTTTCCTTCATTGGTTCGACATAGCATATGGAATAAATAGATGGGAAGTTGTGCCCCATTAATTCGCTCTGCTAGAATAGCCAACATTCCACCTATTATTTTGTTCGGCCATGCACAATAAGTAGATGAGGTGGGACATTGAGATTGCAGCACCACAGTTGAGATAACTCGGTCACCAGACAAGGTAATGCGACACTGGGCATGAGGACCCTGATAGATCTAATTGCCCCTACCGGCATCCATGGTTGTTTAACAACCTAGCAGGCCAAGTAATTATCCGTGGCTTGTGGATTCAGGGTCAGAGGTCGAGGAGGAGCTCCAAGCAAACCCCCTCCTGCATTCGGGTAAACCCCGTGCTCACCGCGAAACCTGTAACAATATTCTTAAATCCTATAACAAGTACACAGAAACACTGACACATGAACGACAAAGGGGACATGACAGCAATTTAAACCTTAGTATCTCACCACAAGGAAGATTTATGAGCCTGTGCCAGGCGCAGTGTTTTGGAGAGGATGAGGGAGATGATGTGGAGGAGAATAGAAAGTTCAACATCAGTCCCCAGGGTCCTGTATTGGAGCAACTGTCCAAGCAAACCCGACATGTCTCCAGAACCAAATCTACCTGGAATTAAAAGGCAATGCACTCAAGTAAGCAAACAGACCACAAGTGAGCCAATGCATGAACTGATGCAGGAACCAATGCATAGACTAGAATGCTGAACTACCAACATATGGGGAAATATTGCACTGCAGGACATTCATTCCACCACCACCGATCTCCCTGAGAGGCTCAATTAGAAGTTCTACCACAAACCCTCAACCAGATTCAAGCTCATCTGCTCCCTGATCCATGATGTTATCTCGACACTGTTCCATTTTTATTCTAAATTGATGAGAAGTGTTTCCAGAACGAGACCTAATTGACAATGGCCGTTTGGAACGCTCCACTTTGCCGGAGCTCAGTATCCTCAACCATACATCCTTTGTGGGGCAGGTCACTGACATGCCCGCTTCACACAACTTTCCATCCAGACCATATGCAAGTCGATATACTGTTCGACACTGAAACTGCTCAAGCCAGTGAAGTCGATATCCGCTGTAGAAATCCTCAAATAGTTTGTGGGGAGAATCGATACAAGAGGAACAAAGACAGGACTTAAGGTGATAAAAGACGCAAGTTGCGTTTAAATAAATGGGGGTGGGGGAAGCTTTTCCCTGATGCCCCAATGACACCCACCCCCCCCACCCCCTTTCTGGTATTTGGAACTCTGATCATAAACTATTTGAAAAACCAATAATATTTTAAGACATATCGCCAATACCTTACAATGAGACACCCTATAACTCATAACCATCTTTACTTGTGCACCACCACAAGGTATTAATGCCCTCTGTGACTCTTTCCCATATAACCGAAGCAGAAGGATATAATTCCACCCAGAATCGTATGGTGCCGCAATGTAATTTTCACCACTTTGCAATTGCTCGGGGCTGTGGGCTCGCCTCCCAGGTTCAACACATCCATCTCCGCTGGGGAAAGTGCCATTTCAAAGCATCTGCTCCAACACGACGTGGCACAAAGACAGCGGGCAAACTGATGCTGTCCAAATAATTACTTTTGTCCAAGTTCAAACAGCATTAGACAGTCTGCTCAGGAATTTTGTAGCTCTTGAAGGGACTGCAGGATATTGGTGTTACATGCTGCCGGCCAATTGGCTGCAAAAACACAAAATAAGTTGAATGTCGACTGCAAGTCGTTGCAGTTCTGCTTGAGGTATTACAACACCATGGCGGCACACACCGTGCTTGGATTTCAGTTTTATTGTGACCACTGAATCCAAGTTTTGGTATTGGCTGCCTTAAAGAAGGTCAGCAAACCCAACTAGATAAATAAATTAAGTTGAAGTTTATGCGAAATTTAGATTCGAATTGATCCTCATGGGTAAATGCAGAGGAAACAAGTTACTTTAGATTTATTCAAGTTATTTGAGTGGAAGATCGACACAATTACCTTAACTTCCGAAGAGATGAAGATGATGATCCTTTACAACCAAGCCTTGCAGCATAATTACATTGATGATTCCTCAACACAGCATTCACTCCTTCCTCCAGTCACCTGCTAATGTATTTCCACAATATTTCTCATCCTTCTCCCTTCCTTTTCTTTTTCCCTAATTGTATTTTCCTCCAGTAAACAATGCCCACTTTCTATATTCAGTACCCCTTTGAAATTTATCAATGTTAAAATATGCACTAATTTTCCAATCTCCCCATAATTTAACTTTTATTCAGACTAGCATAACCCACGCTCTGCGCGACATGTTGGGGTGGGTGTGTTTGAGAAAGGAACTGATGCAGAGTATCAGTAGTAATTTTACTTCAATGCAGTAAGTGGAATACGATTTCACTGTTTCAGAACCATTTTATTTACTTTTTTTTGTACCATGCACCTCATATGGTCTTTAAGATAATGGAAGCCGAATATCACGTTACTCGAGTGCAGAACAAAGTCGAAGATAGCGCGACACGAAACCACAAACTCGGAAATAATATATAAGATGGTCAACATAGAGTTTGGAGTGTTGAAATGGCTTTCCTTCTAAGTCCTGTTTCTTTATACAGAAACCAGTCCCTGCTGACCCATGGACCAGTACTCTCACCAGGTGCTTCTGCACTTCATCGTGGAGCTTCAGTGCTGTAAATAATTCATCCATCAACGTGCTGCTTCACCTGGCACAGAACGATGGAGAAATTGTGCCATCTGGGCGTTTTCCTTCCTCAAGAGTGAATATATATTTTTTTAAGACAAAAAGAAAAGATTTTTGATACAAGGTGCAGTATTTTTATGGACACCAGGGGATGAAAACCTTGTACATGAATATATATATATATATATATATATATATATATATATATATATATATATGTATATATATATATATATATATATATATATATATATATATATATATATATATATATATATATATATATATATATATATATATATATATATATATATATATATATATATATATATATATATATATATATATATATATATATATATATATATATATATATATATATATATATATATATATATATATATATATATATATATATATATATATATATATATATATTAGCCTGGTGTTGGCGCAGTGGGAAGGGCAGCGGCTTGGGATCCAAAAGGTCCTGAGTTCAAGCCCCGTTGGGCCACTGAAATAATACACCAGGGGGTTGACTCAGCCTGTCATCCTTCCGAGGTCGGCGAAATGAGTACTAGTGTACTGGGCCGGTGTATACCCCGGTTAAAATAGGTGTACCATATCCCTGTGTCATAAGAGGTGACCAGGGTTGCGTCAGGAAGGGCATCCGGCGTAAAACAAGTGCCAAATCACGATGCGGATCATACGGATGATCCGCTGTGGCGACCCCGAACGGGAGCAGCCGAAAGAAGAAGAATAAGAAGAAGATATATATATATATATATATATATATATATATATATATATATATATATATATATATATATATATATATATATATATGTCTGGTGTTGGCGCAGTGGTTAGGGCAGCGGCTTGGGATCCAAAAGGTCCTGAGTTCAAGCCCCGTTGGGCCACTGAATTAATACACCAGGGGGTTGACAGCCTGTCATCCTTCCGAGGTGGGCGAAGTGAGTACCAGTGTATACCCCGGTTAAAATAGGTGTACCATATCTCTGTGTCGTAAGAGGCGACCAGGGTTGCGTCAGGAAGGGCATCCGGCGTAAAATATGTGCCAAATCACTATGCGGATCATACGGATGATCCGCTGTGGCGACCCCTAACGGGAGCAGCCGAAAGAAGAAGAAGATATATGTGTATATATATATATATATATATATATATATATATATATATATATATATATATATATATATATATATATATATATATATATATATATATATATATATATATATATATATATATTTGCAACCCCAAGGATATTTTTTACATTCTTCATGGAAGAAGGCATTCAGAGGTGGCATGCGAAATGCTCTCTCAGGAACTAAGGCCACAAATGGTTTCCACAACAATGACCTCTGCCTGGTAATAGGCGAAAACAGCAGGGATTTCTCATTGCACTGTTGAAAGAAAAGGGACACATGGTGTGGGAATAGAGTACATGTTTGAAGACAGTCTCATTTAGATCGCAAGCATACTACAAATGCCTTACTGGCATCAAACGGAACCAACCCTAATCCTCGGGTTGCACAAGGCTTCACTTTCGACCTGGCAATGGGTTGGAAGTTGACATATGTTCATCAACATCAAAGAACAGAACTACTTATTTGTGTTTTGAAAATCCTCCACAAGATCAATTTTTCTGAGTTAACAGGTACTTTAGTTATCACGAGCAAATACAACCCATTGCTTCGCCAACGGGTCAATAAAGAGGGGGTGGGGGGAGAAAGAGAGAGGGAGACAGCGGTGGCAGGTGTAGGGTGAGAGGTGGAAAGAGGGGAGGAGGGAGGGAGGCAGAGAGGTGGAAGAGAGGGGAGTTAGGGTGGGGAAAGTGACACCTCACCAAATGTTGCTATTCACTGCGGGGAAGGAGGAGGGGAGATAGAGAGAGAGAGAGAGAGAGAGAGAGAGAGAGAGAGAGAGAGAGAGAGAGAGAGAGAGAGAGAGAGAGAGAGAGAGAGAGAGAGAGAGAGAGAGAGAGAGAGAGAGAGAGAGAGAGAGAGAGAGAGAGAGAGAGAGAGAGAGAGAGAGAGAGAGAGAGACAGACAGGCAGAGACAGTGAGAGAGCAACTGATGTGTAGGATGAGAGCACTGCATTTTACAAGGAGGGGGAGTGAGGAGGGGACAGAGTGAGAGAAAATGGTGTGGGAGGAGGACAAAAAAGACAGGTGAGGAGTGGAGGTTGGGTTAGCAGAGAGAATGATATGTGACGCTTCATGACCGAACACAAAAAAAACCGTCAGAACAGCTGTACACACAATGACACAACAGGGTTTGTAAAGTAATCCACTGGCACATCTGCAAAAACTGATATTCCAGTTCCAGAAAATTTGTGGAAAAATGAATCAAAAGCAATCACTGAAACCATTGAAGTATCGCTCACATATGTACTTGCGATCCCATCGAGCATAAAAAATTCAAAAACAAAGCTTTGAGACCAGATATCATACTTAGGTGCAAATGAAAGAGACGAGGCATTGATAATTGAGGTGTTAATACGGGGATTTTGGACTAACGATGCAGAAATCAAGAAAATGACCAAATACCAAGATCTCAAGCATGAAGTGAAATGATCCTGAAAACTGAAGAATGCAAAAGTTGTACCACTGATGATGAAGAACCTCATGGAATGATGAAGAAGAACCTCATAGAGATATTAAAAACCATCCTTGGGAATATCACGACAAACAAACTTCAGTTGGAAGTGGTCCTGGGCTCAGTAACGATCCTGAAGAGAGCCCTCGTCACAAAATCTTGAAAACAGTAAACTTCACAACTTGGTCTGTGAATCCGTAACTGCTTACTGAAATGAAGATGGATACTTTGAGCCCACCCTGGGAGGACTACATTCCACATTCTGAAACTCACATATGGAGATATCAATCAACAACACATATACACACACACACACACACACACACACACACACACACACACACACACACACACACACACACACACACACACACACACACACACACACACACACACGTATACCCATACACACACGTATACCCATACACACACGTATACCCATACACATGCACACACACGTACACACGCACGCACACGCACACACACACACACACACGCACACACTTCCGTTATGGTAATGCAGTTTATCTACGTACACACGCATAAAATACATGAAAACGACTAACACAAAGATTTACCTTCAAACAGAGTTCTTTGAAAGAGGAATTCAAGTGGGAAATTAACAAAATTCTATTGAAAATTATATCAAGGCCAGGAACACGAAATGTCGATCTGTGCTCTCTGCCTTCATATCCAGATCATAGCAAACACGTGGTCGGATGGACCTTATGGTCTTTATATATGTATTGATGTCGAAGTGAGGGTGGATTATGTTAGATCGCACAAAAGGTTAAACAAAGAGATTACCTGTAAAAATGAAATTGTACATTTTCAGCGGATGATCCACCTCCTGAGGCACCAACCGCATGGCACCGCAGGGCCTAACACAGGCAGAAATGAACGCCTGTCTGATCGATGTTCCCTTGAGAGCACGAGTACTTTACAGAAATGAACAACCAAGCAGCTTGGAAAGCACTCGCCAAGTGGCTTAAGCACTCAAGCAAACACTCTAAAGAAACGATTGTTTCCAAACGGATATCGTTTGGCACGTGAATAGCCACACGTTAAACATACACCTCCTGTAGACACCCAAAATGTCAAGCCACGAACGCTGACGTCTCCGGATGTTTCTCATCATTGCCATATACCCATTGATTCGTAGCTATGATGAACAGGCATCCGATAATATGAGTGAGGAAAGTGAAAACAACAACTTTATTGTTAAGAAATTGTTGCGGCCTGTTCCAAGTCAAGGTAAGGTTGTGCAGGCCAAAAAAGATGGCGGCTTCAGACCCCAGCTGGGTTACCCAGGAAACACCTTCAGACCCAGAGAGCAAGGTGGCCAAGGATCACCTGATGAAGGATATAATTAAATAAGGCCGTTAATTATCTTCAAAAGGGGTGTTATAATTAAACCAAACATCCAATTTTCACTCCTGCACTTCCTTGGAGTTTTCTTCGAATGCTTGCAAAGTTTCAGGCTGCAAGGTTTTACAGTTTTGGAGATATGGAGGAGACACACACACACACACACACACACACACACGCACACGCACACGCACACGCACACGCACACGCACACGCACACGCACACGCACACGCACACACACACACACACACACACACACACACGCACACGCACACTGCCTTTTATTGGTATAGATATAGCATGGAGAGGCAAGGAAGTGCATCAACGTCATTAGGACTCTCCTCTGCTGTCGAGTTATCACAGTGAAGGAGACAGCAGCGAAACGAGAAACCTTGATTAGGCCCCTGGGGAGATTTGACTATCACACTGTCATCTCGTTTGAGTTTCTCTGCTAACATGGAAAGACCACAGCAATAATATTTCACCGACGTGCACTATCATGAGCCTTGCATAAGGAAGCCTGTTCCCCTTAGAATATAGGTGCAGGAGGGGTTCGGTTGAATCCAGTTCCATTTGAACAATTTTAACAACCAACAAAAGCTTTTGAATCAGGGTGTCTGATGAACATCAAACAAGGCAACTGTATTTTATTAAGGGGTATTGAAATTATTATTTTTTCAATACACAGATGGAAGGCATGATAATTTATTTAGCATATTAATGTGTGGATAAATCGACGGAGATATACTCTATCAACATTTCAAATTGTACTTATAACTGGCAGCAGTACAATATTTGCATTCAATAAATAAAGTGCAATATAATCAAGTAAGGGAGTCAAAATTAAAATATTCATCATCCCTTGAGGTGAACAAAATTTAACAAAAGCAATGAATGCTCAAAATCAAACTCTTATTATTCACACCAGAACATTTATTTCTATTATTATTTATTGTATTTATTTATTTATATCAGACACTAGAATTAGAACAAGACACTACACAAGACACAAGACACAAGAAACACTAGAACAAGATTCATCAAAACTAGTGCGGGCCCGTAGGTGCGTGCCAGTATGTGCAGCTTCGTGCCTGCAGTATCAGGTCCCCAGCATCAATTGTGACGTCATAACAAACGAAGAAGAAGAATTGTGACGCACCCTCTCTCTCGCCCTCCCTTTCTCCCCCCTCCTCTGTCCCCCTCCTCTGTCCCCCTCCTCTCTCGCCCCTCCTCTGTCCCCCTCCTCTCTCCCTCCCCTCTCACCCCCTCTCTCGCCCTTCTCTCCCCCTCCTCTCTCCCTTCTCTTGCCCCCTCCCACCCCCTCTTGCCCTTCTTTCTCCCCCCTCCTCTCTCCCTCCCCTCTCACCCCCTCTCTTCCCCTCTCACCCCCTCCTCTCTCCCCCTTCTTTCTCCCCCTCCTCTCTCCCTTCTCTCTCCCCCTCCTCTCTCCCTCCCCTCTCTTGCCACCTCCCTCTCTCCCCTCTCTCCCCCTCTCTCTCCCCTCCTCTCTCCCTCCCCTCTCTTGCCCCCCTCACACCCACCTCTCTCGATCTTCTCTCTCGCCCCCTCTCTCTCACCCCCTCTCTCTCGCCCCCTCTATCCCCCCTCCTCTCTCGTCCCTCTCTCTGTAAATGTATTCACAAATGTCTACCAAGCACAACGATTAATTCCAACCTTGGGGAAAAAACAGCTTTCAAACCCTTGGGAAACAACTGTTTCCCTCGGGAAAATTCAAACCTTGGGATTTGTGGTGAATTGAGGTGAATTGAGGGACATGACGCGGGATCACATGTTGTGCGTCTCGCGTATAAGGGGAGGTCTCCGCGGTGCGGGGTGATTGTCCCCGGGGCATTGCCATTTACATCGGCTGTTCACTTGATGCTCGTTGACTGAAGGTGCTCATTGACTGGTGAGAATGGAGATTATATCGAACTCCGTGCTTACGCGGATTTAGTCTGCAATTATAAATCGCACATGTATACATTACTGCTTATGTACTCCTAGCTGAACCTGTATTCCCCGGTGTGCCCACAGAAGCGGCTCCAATCAAATGGAATAAAGCCTAAACACTGAAGGTTCTTCTCCCGCTCTCATTTCAATTTATTCCATTTGGTTTTCTCGGCTCTCTCAACCAACGATGGACAAGATCTACAAACCAGAGAGGTTCGACGCAGACCCAAACGCGACTGACGCAGAAATGAAATGGTCGCATTGGTTCTGTTCCTTCTCACACTATCTGACCATCATCGAGGAGGGAGCTGACAAATTCGCCGCTCTCGTGAATCATGTCTCGCCCAGCGTGTACAAGCTCTTCTCGGAGTGCGACACTTACGAAGCAGCGATCGAGGTGCTGCAAGCGCTCTACGTGAAGCCCAAGAACGAGGTATACATACGACATCTTCTCAACACACGCAAGCAAGCAGCCGGGGAGACAATCGATCAGTTCCTGCAAGCTCTGAATCAGCTGGGAAAAGACTGCAGCTTCCGGGCCGTAAGCGCCGAGGAACACCGAAAGGAAGCCACACGGGAGGCATTCATCCAAGGACTCAGATCAGCCCACATACGGCAACGCTTACTAGAGAAAGCGCAACCCACTCTTGACAAGGTAGTCGATCAGGCACGAGCGATGGATACGGCTCAGCAGCAATCTGAGTCATTTGGGACACCGATGCTGCTAATGAACGCTGCTACGGTGGGAACTCAAGGAACCCCACTGGCACAGACACAGCCAGACATAGGGGATGGAGAAACACCCGAGGAGCCGGATACACAGGCCACGTCAAACTCCTCAGCAACCGCTCCGGTTGGTAAATGCTTCTTTTGTGGGTACAAAAGGCACCCTCGTCAAAAATGTCCCGCCAGAGATGCCACATGCATGAATTGCGACAAGAAAGGGCATTATGCCAGGGTATGTAAATCTACTCTAAGGAGAAATAAACCCACTTCTGCGGCTCTCTACTCGCAAAATAAATTAACTGCAGCCTCCCCGGGGAATCTATCCAAGGCTATCATCAACGTACGAATTAACGGGCATATGGCTGAGGCACTGATTGATACCGGTAGCTCTGAAAGTTTCGTCAACAGCTCGCTAGTGAAGGGCAGGAAATGGATAATCCACCCGACTGACAATACGGTATGCATGGCCGCCACCTCACTACAATCCCGCGTACGAGGGTACTGCAATGTTGAATTGGACGTAAAAGGGTACACGCATCGGGATGTAAGGGTACTGGTGCTTCGTGATTTATGCGCAGACGTAATTCTGGGTCATAATGTCCTCAAGCAGCACATGAGCGTCGAAATACCCTTTGGAGGAAGCAAACCTCGTCTAATTTTAAATGCGTTGACCACCGCGGAGGTGACGTCCCCCCAGCTGTTCGCTAACTTGTCGCCGGTCTGCAAACCGATAGCTATTAAATCGCGGCGATATACCACTGCTGATATGAATTTCATCACCTCAGAAACCAAGCGATTACTGGAAGAAGGAATTATAGAACCGAGCGATTCGCCATGGCGCGCACAGGTGTTAGTAACCAGCAGTCAGAACCATAAGAAACGAATGGTTGTCGATTATTCCCAAACGGTCAATCGCTTTACCCAACTCGATGCCTACCCCCCGCCGCGCATAGACGAGATGGTCGAACGCGTGGCCAATTATAAGGTATTCAGCACCATCGACTTGCGAAGCGCCTATCATCAAATTCCCATCCGAGAGGAAGACAAACCTTACACCGCATTCCAGGCAGGGAGGCGCCTCTACCAATTCAGGAGAATACCTTTCGGTGTCACGAATGGGGTAGCTTGCTTCCAACGGGTTATGGACGACATCATCTCAGATGAAAACCTCAAAGACACTTTTGTTTACGTGGATAATGTCACAGTGTGCGGTAGGGATCAGGGGGAACATGATAGGAATCTGGACAGATTCTTGAGCATTGCTAGAAAATATAATCTGACTCTCAACTACGAGAAATGCGTATTCTCGGCAAGGTCAATTGACCTTCTCGGCTACACAATAGCCGACGGCACAATTAAGCCTGATCCTGAACGATTGCGCCCGCTCCGTGAGCTTCCACCACCTCAGGACTTGCAGACAATGCGCCGGGTGATCGGCATGTTCGCTTACTATGCAAGATGGATTTCGCAATACTCCGAGAAAATACATCCCCTAGTGCATTGCAAAAACTTTCCACCAGATGCCGCTGTTGTAAGAGCTTTCCACAACCTCAAGGATGATATCAGTAAGTCCGTGGTTTTATCGATCGACAGCTCGGTGCCCTTCGTGGTGGAAACCGACGCTTCAGATCACGCCATAGCTGCTACACTTAATCAGTCTGGGCGGCCGGTCGCGTTCTTCTCGAGAACTCTCTCTAGAAGCGAGCAGAGACACTCAGCGATAGAGAAGGAAGCGTACGCCATCGTCGAAGCGCTGCGGAAATGGAGACATTATTTACTGGGAAACCACTTCACGCTCGTTACGGACCAACGATCCGTGGCATTCATGTTTGATGGGAAAAATAACGGGAAAATTAAGAATGAAAAAATTATGAGATGGCGGATAGACCTAGCTTGCTACAGTTACGACATTGTTTACCGGCCCGGGAAGGAAAACCCTGCTGCAGATACCTTCTCTCGGGTCTACAGTTAGGCAACAATCAGTCAGGCTTTGCAAGACCTACACGTGTCTCTCTGCCACCCAGGGGTAACCAGAATGGCACATTTCGTGCGCAGACAAAACCTTCCCTATTCTGTTGAAGATATTAAACAAATGAATGCTTCATGCCCTGTTTGTGCTGAACTAAAACCCAGATTCTTTGGCGTGGCATCTGGCAGACTGATCAAGGCCACTTCCCCCTTTGACAGACTAAACGTCGACTTCAAAGGGCCCCTGCCGACCGAGACAGACAACAGATACATATTCACCGTTGTTGATGAATATTCAAGGTTCCCTTTCGCATTTCCGTGCTCGGATATGACCTCGGGCACTGTCGTGAGATGTCTCTCTGACCTCTTCGCTATGTTTGGGAAACCTTCGTACATACATTCAGACAGAGGGCCGTGTTTCATGTCGGCCGGGCTAAAACAATTCCTACTAGAGCTCGGCATAGCAACTAGTCGAACGACGGGTTACAACCCACAGGGAAACGGGCAGGTGGAAAGGTATAATGGAGTTATTTGGAAAGCCGTAACTCTGGCGCTGAAATCGAGAGGACTGGGCCCCGAGCGGTGGGAGGTTACTCTTCCCGACGCTCTGAATTCCATACGCTCTTTGCTCTGCACGTCCACCAATGCAACTCCTCACGAACGAATGTTTACTCACCAGCGACGTTATGTTGACGGTCAAACGGTGCCCAACTGGCTGACCCATCCCGGTACAGTGTTCATGAAACGCCCGGTCCGACAAAGCAAGTATGAACCCCTGGTGGAGGGGGTCGAACTCATTGACACTAATCCAGAGTATGCTCATGTCAGGCTCCCGGATGGCAGGGAGACCACTGTGTCGGTTCGCCATCTGGCTCCCTCAGGTACTCCTCCCGCAGGTACACCACCTTCTGGCACTCCTCCTTCTGACATTCCCCCCAGGAACTCCACCGGGCGACGGGGCTGCCGCGTTCCACCCGAGAGCGATCGAGGAGTCATCCCCGGCACAAGTCGAGGCTCACCAAGAGGATCGGGAGTCTCCCTCAAGTGAAACTGCCATTTACTCCCGGAGAGGTCGACGAATAAGGCCCCCTCGACGACTCAATCTGTAAAGGGGATTATCGGCATTCTCGCTGCTCATGCTCCCATATGCTCATTATATCATATATCGATGCTCATTTCCATGCTCCTACAACTCAAAATAATCACTGCTTGGCATGTATGCTTCTGTAGACCTATTAGTCCGCGTTGCTTGAAATGTATACTCCTATAGTGCTAAAGCAATCATGGTGTGTAAGATGGGCCCCTAGTTACATTTTAAAGGTGAGGAGAATGTGGTGAATTGAGGTGAATTGAGGGACATGACGCGGGATCACATGTTGTGCGTCTCGCGTATAAGGGGAGGTCTCCGCGGTGCGGGGTGATTGTCCCCGGGGCATTGCCATTTACATCGGCTGTTCACTTGATGCTCGTTGACTGAAGGTGCTCATTGACTGGTGAGAATGGAGATTATATCGAACTCCGTGCTTACGCGGATTTAGTCTGCAATGATTAATCGCACATGTATACGTTACTGCTTATGTACTCCTAGCTGAACCTGTATTCCCCGGTGTGCCCACAGAAGCGGCTCCAATCAAATGGAATAAAGCCTAAACACTGAAGGTTCTTCTCTCGCTCTCATTTCAGGATTAATTAATAATTTGAAAAATATAATAAAACCTTGGGAGTTTGGCACATACCCAGGTAAGGCACATACCCATGTCCCCAGTGTCGATTTTGACGGCATACCAAATGAAGAAGAAGAATTGTGACGTCAATCCTTCCAAAAAAATTAATGAATTAAATAAACATTAATTGTGACGTCACTCGTGATGTCATCGCACCGTGTCCTCTTTTTGGTTCACAGATACATGGCCGTAACTTGGTAACCGCTCGTCCGATCGATATCAAACCTCGAAAAGGCACATCTGCGGGTCCCCGGCAATATTCCTGGCAAGTTTCAATCGGATCGGACCGGCGGTCGTCGAGAAACGGCGGTCGCAGACACACAAAGAGACAGACAAACAGACAGACAAACAGACAGACACACACACAGAAATTGCTGGAATTATAGATAGATTGTTTAGTTTCGCAGAAGTCGGTAAATACCTACTTTGGGGGTCAACCCCCATCGCCCCACCCCATCGACCCCCTTAATGAAAGCAGATTTTGATGAGGTCAGTACACCTTCGTTCGGCCTCAGATATGAAGCGTGTGGCCAAGTTTCATCAAAATCGTGTGTTTTGTTCAAACGATTATGACTGAAGTGTTTACGGACTCACTGACGAACGAACTCATTCACCTACGGACACTGTTCGATCGCATCATCAGCTCACCTGACTAAACTACAGGTGAGCTCGAAATGGAATCCTGGAAAGAGGTAGGCTTGGGAAAGGTTATTGAGCTTATTGGGCATCATTTAGGTACTAACTATTTGGAGGTTTTCATTGAAAATAAGTTAAGTATATCGGGTGTTGTGGAAGTTGTAATCATTCATAACATCATATAAATATTAATGGAATGCATTAGTTATCACCATTACTGTTTAATAAAACAACTGTCCAAATTCAGCATTGGAGTATCAGGAGGCACCAAATAGACAAAGATGGAGTCATCAGGAGGTACCTGGATAGGATTCGGGTTTCAGCTGTAACTCTACCCTCAAACCCATCCAAGCAAAGCCAAGTGAGCCTTACGAAAACTATTTGCAAGATTCATCCCTCTGTAGAGACAAAGGAAAAAGAAAGGAAGGAAGGAGAGATGGAGGAGAAGAAGAAACGATTAACATTAACTGTTAACACATTGACAGAAATGATTAAAAATGTGAGGAACAGCTTCATCTTAAAGAAAATGGTGTGTGTGTGTGTGTGTGTGTGTGTGTGTGTCTGTGTGTGTCTGTGTGTGTCTGTGTGTGTCTGTGTGTGTCTGTGTGTGTCTGTGTGTGTCTGTGTGTGTCTGTGTGTGTCTGTGTGTGTCTGTGTGTGTCTGTGTGTGTCCAAGTGTCAAAGTATTTTCATCAAAACAAGATATATGTAGTGAATTATTCATAACAAAGATTTATAGCCTGCCAAAATGTAAGCAGGAAGCTGTAGCTGTCTCCGAGAGTTGCTAGACAAAATGCATAGGAACTGCAAGTAACTGAGCCAATAGCATCTCATTGCTGGTGTCAATCAAATGTCACTCACTTCGTTTTCATCAGCACAATAATGCACCCATCTGCTGGATTCAGACGAAACAATAAGAACCTGTAAGGTGCCCAAGATGGAAAGCAACAGGTACCAGCAATAAAGCAGACAAGTCATCACTGCTGCCAATGAGATGCGATACAAAAACAGCAGAGGAGTAAAACAGCATGGACAACATTTATACAC
Organism: Eptatretus burgeri; assembly: GCF_056783735.1. Lineage (NCBI taxonomy): Eukaryota > Metazoa > Chordata > Myxini > Myxiniformes > Myxinidae > Eptatretus > Eptatretus burgeri. Next base: position 75,257,576 of record NC_140969.1, read on the forward strand.
CATGCTTCTTGTGGGGATCAGCAGTCAATACCAGCATGAAGCAGGAAAAACCTGGTTCAAGATGGTGTTGCTACACGACCACAGCAAACTGAGCGCCACAACCACAGCACACTTCATGCTTGCTTCTCTTTTCTCTGTATTGAAAGTGAGTATCTGACATGCGGATCATCTTTATACTCTAATCATAGGACCAGCAGTCCAGGTTAGCACAATGAAAGCCTGCTTTGATGGCTTTTAAAAGCAACTCACTGGCAGAGCATGAAAAGCAATGGACAATCTCACACCATCATGGCATGATGAGCAAAACAAATGGTGAAGAAGAGGTGTTAAAATTTAAAATCAGTTGTTCTTTCCTTCAGATGGCAAAATATTCCTCATTTAGAAAAAAATATAAAAGCCTACATTGGCTTTCATAATGTTATGATCGACATATGATGCTCCAAAACTGCTGCAGGCAGAGCACATCAACATTTGCATTATATATCCGGCAACAATTTAAAATTAGCAACAAGGAAATGAAAAATCACTGACAGAATGACAACTTGGCAAAACAGCACAAAGTAGAATGGCACTCGGAAGCATGCATACCTCTGCCAGGTGGAACAGTTCAAGTTTTGTATCCCAATGATGGGCTGGATCCAAACCAAAATCCAATCCTCTTGTTATTGTCAACTATTCAACTCATCCACCATGTTTTGTTGTAACTCGTCCATAACTTTTTGAGATGTCGTGATATATTTGATTTTTGGCCCTATCTACATATTTTAGAAATTTGGCCTGTGTTGACCTTTTGACTTTAAAATTAATTGGTAGTTGAATTCAGTTACCTGACATGAAAATGCTCTTCAAATTTCAAGTCAATCGGATTAAAATTAAGGATTTTAGAAATTTGGCCGATGTTTACCTTTTGGTCTTTGTTGACCTTTTTGCCCATTGTGACCAAAAAATAATAGGTGGTTGAATACAGTGACCTGATCTGTAAATCATTTTCAAATGTCAACTCAATCAGACGAAAATTGAGAATTTAGAAAATTTGTCTCAAATTGGCCTTTTGGTCTATTTTGACCTTTCGGCCTTTGGTTACCTTAAAATTAGTAGGTGGTTGAATTATGTGAGCTGATATGCACATGCTCTCCAAATTTCAAGTTAATTGGATTAAAATTGATGATTTTAGAAATTTGGTCTATGCTGACCTTTTGATCTATGTTGACCTTTTGCCTATGGTGATCACAAAAATAATAGGTGGTTGAATTCAGTGACCAGATATGGAAATCCTTTTCAAATTTCAACTCAATCGGATGAAAATTGAGGATTTAGAAAATTTGGCCCAAATTGGCCTTTTGGACTATTTTGACGTTTTTTTTTGACGCCTACGTTTACCTCAAAATTAATAGGTGGTTGAGTTCACCGACTGCATATGCAAATTGTCTTCAAATTTCAACTCAATCGGTTGAAAATTGAGGATTTTAGTATGTTTGGCCAAAATTGGCCTTTTTGCCTAAGTTAATCTCAAAATTAATAGGTGGCTGAATTCAGCGACCTGTTATGCAAATGGTCTTCAAATTTAAAGTGAATCGGATAAAAATTGACAATTTTAGAAACAATTTAATAACATGGCCAATTTTGGGTTGCCCTTAAGGCATATGTTGACCTTTTGACCTAAGATAACCGGAAAGTAAGAGGTGGTTGAATTGAATGATTCGATATGCAAATACTGTTCAAATTTCAAGTCAATCAGATGAAATTTTAGGATTTTAGAGAATATGGCTCAAATTGGCCTTTTGACCTATGTAGACCTTTTCGGTCGACCGTATTTTAAGAAACTTCAATGCTGGACTGTCGCAGGCTCGGCAACATTAATCTCTGAAAATTTTAGAACGGTCGGTTGAGCGGTTTGGGCTGCAGGTGAGTGGAATGATAAACAAACACACTGGTGTTTGTGTGCTGGTGAACACTGGTGTTTGTGTACTGGTGAACAATGGTGTTTGTGTGCTCGTGAACACATACAAACAAATGGAGGCGATCAACATACTTGTCAATTTTTTTTTTGTCAAGTAAAAAAACCGCGTTGTGAAGCACAAAGCCATGAATGTAGAAGCAGGTAACATTTTATGAATGCGAATAGTGGAACCGCGAATATCGAGGTCCGATAGCATTGCCTATTGTTTTTAGTGTTATATTATCTTTACCTACAAAAGGCAAACATTATGTCCATGTCTCTCCCTCCCTCTCTCTTCCTCCCTCTTTCTCTGTTCTATGCACAGAGGGGTGAGAAAGGAGTGGGGGGGGGAGGGGGGGTATTTAACGGGTGTAGAAAAGATCATGGTTTTGGATGGGTTTTTTTTTTGATATGTTAGTGAATAGCTGTTTTGAAGACCTGGAGAGAAGAATGACATTGAAGAGAGTGTGGAAGTTGGTTCCACAGGCAGGGTAAAAAGAGGAATAAATGAGTGGAGGTGAGCAGTGATCCTGGATTTTGGCAGTTTCACTGGGAGGGGGTTGCTGGTGAACCGCATGCATCCTGCAGATACCTGGGGGGACAAAGCATGGAGAGGGCAGAGGGTGCAAGATCAGAAAGAATGCAGAAGAAGACAGAGACCACCGACCCGCCAACGGTTGCACAGTGATAGGCCCAAAGACTCAGAATCATCGCAAGAGATTCCAAATATCTTGAAGTCCTTGGTTTCCATCGTGTCAAGCACAACAAGGTGTTAGGCAGGGGTGCCAGCCCAGAGGGGAAAACAGTATTTCATCAAGCAGCAGATAAAAGCCTTGTAGCTGGATAGGAGTTCAGGTGTGCCAAGGAAGAATTTTACACGACGGAGGATGCCAAGTTGGTGTCTGGCATTGGAGACCAACTTTGAAATGTGGCTTGCCCAAGAGAGCATGGCTGAGAGTAAGACCGAAGAGTTTGAGTGATCGAGCTTCTTGTGAGAGGGTTGGTGAGAAGGTACTAGATGGGAGGGGTTTGTGGTACGGTCCTTTCAGATAGAAAAAGAACGAGTGTGTGTGGGATTCCTCAGGGTTAAAAGACATATTCCAAGTGTTTGACCAGTTTGTGATTTTGTCAAGGTCTGAAGAGAGGGAAGAGGTTGCTGCTTGGATGTCAGAAGGATGAGGGATGTCAGGATAGAGGGTGGAGTCATCAGCAAAGAGATGGAGAGGATTTTCCAGAGAGATGGATGGAAAATGATGATGAGATGATGGGATGGAAAATGTGACTGGTGCTTCAAAAAGTTTGTTTTCTATGGGCATGGATTGCAGGGTGTTTCACTTATCTGAAATAATAATTGCCAGTGTGTGTCCGTCAGTCCATCCATCTCCTTCGTAACTCCAAAACCATGAAACCTTGCAGCCCCAAACTTTGCATGCATACGAAGGAAACTCAAAGGTGGTGCATTCATGAATTTCAACACCCCTTTTGATTTCAACAGGCCATGATTTAGGGGGTTCTCATCAAGAAAATCCAAAATAAGCCTCAAAGAGATAGCGGTGAGCCATCTTGGTCAGCCCTCTGTCAGCTCGCAAGAGTCTTAAGCCACCATTTTTTAGCCTATTCAACAATGCCTTGGCTTGAAACAGGCCACAACGATTTATTTACGATAAAGTTTTTTTTTCTTCACTACACTCACTCTTATTGTCGAATGCCTGCTCATCATAGCTACAAATCACTGGATACATTGCAATGCAATGTATCCAGTGATTTGTACACCTGGCTCTGGAGGAGGAGCACGTCAGAGAAGAATCAGACTCAAGTCTTAAGGAGGTTGTGCCTGTTAATACCCTGACGATGGTCATGGCTGAAGGTTTCAAATTGGTCGATGAAGCCATGGCCATCTTTGATGAACACAATCCCGACCGACTGCATGAGAAGTTCCAAGGTGCAGAGGGAGATCAAGAATGTCCTGAAATGTTACAAGGAGGTCGATGAATAGAAAATGAAATCATCCACTCAAGCCTCCATTATGAAGTGCTTCAAAAAAAACCAACAAATTCCAAATGAATCAGCCTCCATTTTATCTTCTGATCCCAAAACCTCAAACTGACAGCCTGCAACACTTGAATAACCCTGCCACAAGCAACATGTACTGTATCCAACCCCAATCATGACAACATATAAAGAGGTTTTGAAGGTTAGGGTTAGGGTTTTTAAGCTTTTTTAAACCCTCACCTTAAAAGGTTGAAATCTTCCCAGCTTGGAACATAACCCCCATTTTACATGTTAAATATTGCCCCAAAACACGTTTTCGGGTAACACGGCGCATTGCGGAAATGAATCCCCCCATGTTCTACAAGAGTCTCTTGTATATCGATCGACTTGAACAAACTTCAGGAGCTACTTGCCTGCATCGGCACCATGTTGTTCTGCAGTGTGTCATATGGTGGCTGGCTCACTGATAAAGTGCAATTTTATTTTACACCACATTTCCCCTTTTTGTACGATCTTTCATTATATGACCCATCAATTAGGCATAGATAAATTCATATATAAAAATTAAATTTCATTTTAAAAAGTTTTCAACTATGTCATTGGAGTACTTGCTTGGAGCGCTCGTCAAGCTTCGATCCCTCCAAGCTTCCACGGGAATATTGCTGCACGGTTGTCCATGTGGACATCTCTGGCGTGAACAAGGCAAAATAAATTAGATGATTACAATGAGTAAAAAATGTCTTCAGTTCCAAAGCAATGAATAGCCACATCATGGAAGGATAGCCGAGAGGTACACATGCTTGCTCGAAGTTGTCTAGCCTGGGATTAAAACCCGAACCAGCTATAAACTGTCATCCCGGTGTTTCACAGGCAGGGTGATTCCTCAATGTGTGTGCCATCTCTCGGGTGGACGATAAACTGGATGTCACATTTGCGGGAATCTCCCCTCCCTCTCTCCTCCTCCCCTCTCCCTCCCCTCTACCCCTTTCCTCTTCCCTCCCTCTCTCTCCCACCCTCCCCCTGCTCCCCCACCCCTCGCCCTCTGGTGAGGGGATTGTTGCACACACACAAATCAGATTCGGAGTGAGCTTGCCGGAGGGGTACAAAGCTCGCTGGATGTGTGAGTATGCAGGCCTACTTTGCCAGGGAGATACCTGGTGGTTAAAAAGAACATGTTGCTGTTTGGGCCCATTTTGTTTCCCTTCTCCTTCCTGCCTGTCATGCTGCCTTTCCTTCTCCTGTCCTCATGGCACCTTCCCTTCCCCACACACGTGCTGTATTAACATATACTGTTTTGTTCAATCTTGCACTCCCCCCCCCCCAACTTCTGCCTCCTGCCTCCTCCTGCCTTATTGTCAGGTCAGGTCAGACGACATCTGTGACTTGCTGCAGGTACCATGTGAAGATGTACTAACCTGCTCCATGTTCGGGTTGTCAGCGACTAAACCATCTCCCCCACCAACTTTCTGGATGACATGGACATCCAGAAGGATGAAGAACAAATCCTGTCAAAGAGCGGAGGAGCTCCTTGTGAGCCAACGGCCATCCGTATGTCGTGCCCAAGTGTGACTGCGGACGTCCTCCTGCAGTTGAGTTACTTATTATTAGGAAGATGGTGGCAGGATTTGCACTCCGGCCACTGTAAAACCCTTCATTCCACAAAACATTCCAGAAGCATGAAAAAAATCTGAAAACCCACTCCGTTGGAGTACCTCCTGTGCAGCTTCCCTTCACAGGGCAGCTCACCAGATGACGGGATTGCGGCAAAGCCTTCGGGACCCCCAATCTTTAATGATAGGGGGAAACCATGGGGTAAGATTTGTGGGTCAGATTGCAAGAGAGTGTGCCGGGGTGGTGCTGAAGTATCGTCCACCAGAAGGCGGTCTCCTTGGGTTAACCTGAGACGGTCCCTTCGGGTGGGTGCCTGGAATGTCCTATCCCTAAGAGAGGATGATCACTTGTCTCTGTTATTATCTGAGCTCAAGTGTTTGGACATCGGTATTGCAGCACTCTCTGAGGTTCAGAGACCGGATTGCGGCGAGATCATGGTGGGTGGTTGCACCTACTATTGGTATGGTCACTCTTATGGTTACCATGCCAAAGTCGTTGATGAAGCTGTGTCCAATCAGCTGACACCAATGATAAGTGAGGTAACACCAGTCAACGAGCGTATTGTGAGACGAAGGATTCGTCACTCCTTGGGTGTCATTTCCCTGGTCTCTGTATTTGCTCTGACTGAGGTGAGTGATCTCACCGTGAAGGACACATTCTACGCCATGCTCGAGTCTGTGGTTGATCAGTGACCCAGGCAAGATACACTTCCAGTCTTGGGGGATTTCAATGCATCGACTGGAACTGATAGGGATGGTTATGAGATGTGTGTTGGCCCCCATGGGTGTGGAACTGTGAACCAGAATAGCACTAAGTTCCTTGACTTTGCAAGAAGTCATGGACTTAGGGTGGCTGGCTCATGGTTTCAGCGCCCACAAGCTCATCGCTGGACTTGGTATTCCAATGCTGGTGGTGTGGCAAAGGAGATTGACCATGTGCTCATTCATGAGTGCTCAAGGATGATTCAGAACTGCAGAGTCTACCGGAGTGCTCAGTTCCTCAAGACTGAGCACCGGCTTGTTGTAGCAACTCTCAAGTTTCAGCTTAAATCCAGGAGAATGGTACCATCCCAAATTAGGCTGGATGTTGGCAAGCTCAAGGATGAGAGGATAGCTGAGGAGTTTGCGACAGGCTGATTGGAGATTTGGGGGGTCTGGGTGCTTTGAGGGATCTCAAAGAATTATGGGGTGCCTTCAATACCACCATCCTTGATGTTGCCGGTAGATGTCTTTGAACTCACCGGAGGGTGAAGAAGAATTTTGGCTATCAAGTGACACTTGTTTCCATTGCCCAGATTGAAGGGCCAGGCTGAATGTCAGAGCCGAGCTGTTCAGGGAAGTGAGGCATAAAACTGTGCGTGCACTAAAGCTGGACAAGGAGGCCTATGTGCGAGAAATCTGTGAGGGGGTAGAGCATCATCTGTGGTCAAGTGATTCTCGTCCCACTTACAGGGGAATTCATGCATTGCATTTGTCCAAGCCCGTCTCTCAGTGTACCGCATTTAGAGCAGAGGGTGGTGGGCTCTTGACAGAGGAGTCCAAAGTGAAGGCCTGCTGGGCCAGCTAATTTGAGCGGTTGCACCAGGCTGATCCACCAGCTGTCGAGTTGGATGTCAGCGGGTTTACTAACCCAATTGCTGACCCTCCAATCAACTGTGATCCACCTTCATTTGTGGAAACAAAAGTTGCGGTGAACTGGTTGAAATGGGGTAAAGCTCCTGGGATCTGTGGCGTCCGTGCTGAACTTCTCAAGGCTGATGGAAATGCTGTACTCATGTCGTTGCATGCAGTTCTGTGCCCTGCCTGAAACACAAGCATCATAACAACTGACTGGAAGAAGGGCCTTGTTGTCCTCTCTGGAAAGTGAAGGGTGATCGCCAGGACTACAACAAATACTGAGGGGGTGACACTGCTCTCAGTGCAGGGCGAGGTCTTGCTCGGATAATTCTTGATAGGGTTCTCCACCATCTGCTTGAGCACCAGCGTCCAGAGCAGTCAGGCTTTACACCAACGAGGTCAATGATTGACCGTATCCTTGCTCTTTGGGTCCTCACCGAACGGAGATGAGAGTTTCAGAAGGGGCTGCTTGCAGCCTATGTTGATCTCTGTAAAGCATTTCATTCAGTAAATCAGGATGCCCTCTGGAGGACTCTTGGTCTTCATGGGGTGCCACCAAAACTGATCACTCTAACAGCTCTGGTACTGAGAGTGCTGTGAGATGTGATGGTACCTTCTCTGACTTATTTCCATTTGTTACTGGAGTTTGTCAGGGGTGTGTACTGGCCCCCAAACTTTTCAACACTTTACATACTGGATTCTGGGGAGGATGTCGGAGAGATCAAGCTGTGGTGCATCATTTGGAAATGTCAAGACTTCTGACCTTGATTTCGCAGATGATGCAGTCACCTTTGCGGAGACTTTAGATATCCTTTTGGGGGCCCTCGAGGTGCTGAATGAGGAGTCAGAGCTGCTGGAATTTCTGGTTTTCTGGGTCGAAACTAAGATCTAGGCTTTCATTGACATCATGGATGCTGCGATCCTGTCTGTACCTGTTTGTGGTGAGGATGTTGAGGTCGTGGAGAGATTCACTTACCTTGGCGGTGATATTCATGTCTCTGCTGGCTGTGAGCCAGAGGTCAACAGACATCTGGGATGGGCCTGGGGAGTCATGGATTCACTGGATCATGGGGTGTGGTGCTGTTGGTATCTGTGCAGGAGGATGAAAGTCCGACCCTTCAGGTCCTTGGTGCTTCCAGTCTTGCTCTATGAATGTGAGACTTGGACTCTGACCAGAGATCTGAGATGGAGACTTAATTCCTTTGATACCAGGTCTCTTCTGAGAATCCTTGGCTATCGCTGGTCAGACTTTGTGTCCAATGAGCAGTTGCTGAGAGAGACTCAAATGAGATTTGTTCCCTGCATAGTCCGTGAGCGTCAGGTACAGCTATATGGATATGTAGCTAATTTTCCTAACGCTGATCCTGCACACCAGATTCTCTCAGCGAGGGAGCCTCATAAGTGGAAGAGCCCAATGGGCAGACCAGGTGTCTCGTGGTTGCAGCAGGTTGATCGGCATCTCAAGGAGATGGGGAGGTGCCAGGCATCTGCTTGGGGGATGGCCAGACAGAGGCCCCTGGTGGACCAGTGGAAAGTGGATGCAGCAACGCGCTGCTATGGTGAATGCTCCCATACCGGACCTGACCCCCACCCCTTCTCCACATGTCCCACTAACAAAAGCAAGTTGAGAACCCCTCCCCCATGCTTACCTCCTCCAAAACCCCTCCCAACTTCCCTCCTCCTCTCTCCCCCATCCTCCTTACTCACACCCAACCCCCTCATAGCTCCCCCACCCTTCTCCTCTCTCTCTCTCCACCCATCGACCCTTCCATCCTCTCTCCCTCTTCTCTCCTTCCCTCTTCTCCCCCTCCCCCTCCTACCTCTCTCATCTCCCCCCTACCCCTCTCCCTCTCTCTCTCACTCCCCTCCCTCTTTACCCCCCATTTTAATATTTCCATCAGCGAAGCAATGGGTTGTATTTGCTAGTCACGAATAAACGACTTCGACCTCGCTTGGTCTCGGCCAAAATATTCAGGAAATTATTGTATGGGATTGCATTATTTAACTAACTTGTAATTGCAATTCACTGCCATTTGACAGCAAATCGAGCTCAATGAAATACAGTACATACCACCTGATCATTGTGAGTCAAACAAAGGAGAATGTTCTTTGATTTTGATGTGCTGTACGTTTTATGTTGAGTTTGCTACTGCTGAAGCTGTTTCTTGGCAAGGGATATAATGGGAGGTTTACCATTGCCTTCCCAGAGTAGCTTGTCCGTGCTCCATCTCTTTAAATGCTGAGCATGAAGCAACTAAGCAGCACGTGACATTTTAAAATTGTTTGGTGTGGTTTTCAAAGCGCAGATTGACCAGACTCAGAGGGGACACTCTAACCATTACACCACCAATTGTGGTTAAAGGAATATTACAGGAACATTTGATGAACATCATTTCACAGTGTGACAATAATATGAATTATACAATGTTCTAATAGGGATGAAAATGACCAGTAATGGGGAACTCCCATAAATATCCAAACAATTATCTTGCAGCATCATTCTTCCATCTTCCCACCAGCAAATGTTAACATTGTTAAAATTTCTGTTATGATAACGTGTGAAGGAAAAATCTATGCTTACTAGTCCTGTGCGTGTACACAATTGAACTTGCAGAACTAATTCCATGGCTTTATTGATTTTCAAGTCAAGGGTTGGAAAGAATTGAGGTCACATCACTTGAACGGCTGAAAATGAGGTTTACCGCAAGCATTTTTCAAAGTAATAGCTTTTTACATCCCACTACAACCTGGGTTTCCCTTTATACCTATTTTGTACGTTTGAGACGAAATATAACACGATGTATAATACATATCAATCTGTGCCACTCATGTAATTGCAGAATGTAAATCAAACCTCAGGTGTAACTGTATTTTCTGGGCGACGCACAAGGTGGGCTTGAGCAAACGTACAATTTGAACAAAACGGAGAAACTGATCGAGAGGATAGCTAGCCCTTAGTTAGTGCTTATTAAGCATCGTGAGTTGTTGGTTTGACTTGTAGTTAGTTTAGTTGACAAAGCAATTACATGATGCAAATCTAGCTTTGCATCAGTGTTATGACATCACAATGCGACGGGTCATCTGCAGGAAAATTATCTTGAAAGGAAACATACATATTAAGCTGCTATATAATTGAGCCAACTGCGGTGATAAATAAAACATCATCCGCAGATGAGGATGCTGCTCTTGTTGGATGTTAGCTTCCATGGTTTAATAATGTATAGGTTTCTGGAGGTAAGCGATGGAGAACACCAATTGGCGATACCTAATACCATACTGTAATAAGGGCAAATATTGCCAGCATGAAGAGACATGAACAGATAAGCACAACGATGCTGGTGGAATTGGCTGGTTTTCCGGAAATCTCTTGTTGCCTCTTGGGAGGAGCCAATGCAGTTGCTCAGCAGTTCCACCCGGCTGCACATGTGATCGGTGACTCCTTGGAGCGGGGTGAATCGGGTCAGATTCTGGCTCGAACCCAGGGCTCTATTTATTTAGCGCACTTAAGAAACGCGCAAAAGTCCACTATCTCAAAGATGTGCATGCTCTCGAACCACGGCGGAAGCTATCGTGATTGCCGAGAGATTGTAATCTCACAGGGTTCACCCTTCTAGTGCAGCAAACAAAATTGGCATCCCCATTTGCCAGGGTGGTTGAAGAACTATGATACAATGTATACATACGAGAAGAATAAAAAAAAAAATTCTTATAACGTGTGCATAATTGCACTGTGCACTTGATTGCACTCTAAATAATTTCGTGGAATGAAATTGAAATTCAAGTTCAAGGTTGCTTGCCAGGTAAGGCAAAGCTTGCAGGACAATCGAAGCTAACTGCAGTCAAACCAACGAGCAAATTCCAAAACGAATGTTCTCTGATAATCACACTGAACGCCATCATCATTCATGCTGCGTTTAAGGAATGAGAAGTGGTAGGGCCTTATCAGCACACTATGAATAATTGTGTTTTAATTGGAGGTTGGGGCTCAGCACTGGTGGGAAGTGAAGATTGGGGTGAGAAGGGGAGTGGGGTTATTAGAGAATGTGGAAGACTCTTGTGGCAATCTCACACCTGTATATATAAAAAAAACATTCACCCCCATCTGGTTTTCATCACTCTGTCCTGACTTGGCACCCGAGGCCATGGTTGTTCCCGCAGCAATAAACGATGAAAGCCAGTAAATAACCACACGCTGCAAAGCTAACGTTCTCAAACCACGCACAGTTAACTGCGGGTGATTGAGAATAAATTTGGTAGAATAAAAATAGGGTGTTGCTTTGCAGCGTTTAATTTGACAGTCTGCGATCAGCTCCCTCGTCGGACTTGCAATGCCAGAGCCAAGCCATGCAGGACACCATACAATTAGCAAATGCCTTGACAATACGTCAGCAGTGTGTACGACTTAATTTGATTGCCAGGGTGAAAAGGGTGCTCGGCGAGGGTGTCGTCTCGCTACCAGTCCGAAGAAATGTAGAAAAAAACAGCAGAGAATCAGACTCAAACAACTATTGGACAGTCAGGATTTGCATGCAAATGGACATCTCTTGGCGTTGATGAATGTGTGCTTCCCAGTTTGCCCAATCTCTGGAAGGGAGAGAAAGCAAGAGTGAAAATTCATTGGTTTTGGGGGGGGAGGGGGCAAGTGTAGGAGTGGGATGAAGTGGATTTGTGAGGACATGGTGAGTGCTCGATTTATGGATGTGGATATGCAGGGCTGAGTGCAGACCTGTTTCGGTGTGAAGAGTGCTGTGTGTGATAACAATGGATTTGTGGGAATGGGGTGCATTTTTATTATTACTCTATTCGTTTACATTGATCTAAGGATCCTGTGCAAGCTTATACATAAATAACCTGCAGGAGAAAAATGCAAGGAGACATCAATATACTTTCATGTGAACTTCAAGGACGTTTATTTATTTATAAGACAGAGGCTCATGGAAGAGCGAGGTGACAGAAGGCAAAAGGGCAATGGACTGACAGTAAGGCAATGGGGAAATAGTGGGACACAATAAGCAAGGGAATGAAGAAACAGGAAAAGACAACACAGAAGAGAAGAGGAAACACATCAACTTGCAATTCAGCGGGTTGGGTTGGGTTAGGAAGGGTTAATGAGAGTATAAATTATTATGAGTAGGGACAGGGGATGATAGGAGATGGAATGACACTGCCTGCTTGAAGCACTGGAAGGAAGAGTGGGATTGAACAGCCTCAGCGAGACGGCTCCAAAAATGGGGAACAGAGGAACCAGAGTTGAGGTGTGTGAAAAGCCTGGATTTTGGGTTTAATCAGGAGGGGTTACTGGAAGAACATGTACATCTTGGAGTTGCTGGGAAGGGTCAGAGGGTTGAGGGAGTAAAGCAAGCTGGAGAGGACAGGAGGAGGCAAAAAACAAAACAAAACAAAAAACACTGACCTGTCTGCAATGGAGAGCAACAGGCCTTGAGCTTCAGCAATAATAAGGAAGATGTCAATGTTTGAGAGCTTTAGATCCCACTGACAAACTTTAGATTTAGACATAAGGAGACAATGGCCAAATGCATATAGTGTTTGTGATTTGAACGCGAGTTATGAGTATCAGGAGCCATCAGTCCAGATGGGAATGGGAAAGAGGCCAATTCCTACAACGATTTATTGGTTGTGGTGATTTTGTACTAGTTGGATTAATGTGGTGGGGATAAGATTTGTGGATTACAGAGGTAGATGTAAAACTAATATTTGATGATTGTGTGGTTTGGTGATTGTTGGGGTTGGGGGGTAAAGTTGATGTCTTGCAAAAATGTAATTTTTCTCACAGCTTGTTTAAAAATATGGCAAATGAAGATGGGGCAAGACAAACCTGTTGGGACAGGTAAATAAAAATACCCCTTTCCTGCCCTTGAACATACTCTGTCCTGACCAAATTCTTATTGCTGAATATCACAAATGCCTTTATATTTTTAAGGCCCAATCACGTATCTCACCTGTAATTGGAGAGAACAACCAATCAGCTCTCACTTAATCAATTATCCTCAGCTGTGGCTAGGATCTTATAATTAGTTATCCCACAACCCTTCTAACCAAACAGAGCTGCATAAAGCAACCAAGAAAAGCTACACAATATACACAAGTCCTTTGCTGTTGCAATCATCCCCTCTGAGCAACCATATACTGTATAATCTCTACAAAAAGCAGTACCCCCTACTATAACTACACCAGAGTGAAGAAATGGAGAGTCAACCATTGAAGTGAAAGCGTTTAGAGTTGGCTGCGAAGGTTTAAAGCGGAATGTGAAAGCGGTGAAACTAAGCCTCATTTCAGACGATCCTGAAAAAGTTGTTCAAAGAGCAAAATTCACCATGGAAGAATTAGTGAGAAGCAATTTCAGAATCACAGTGGAATAAATCACCACCGTCATAGACGTATGAAATGGTTCTGCATTTACGATTTTGTACATTTCTCTCAAAATGTCAAAAGTTTTTGCAAGCTTGGTGCTGTGAAAACTCACAGACCAAAGAGCCACAGTATTCTCCACATCTCAAAACAGTAACGAGGAATACAGCAACGAGAGCACAGAATCTTTTAAAATCATTGTGACTATGTATGAAAGCTGTATGCCCTTTCCAACCTAGAAATCTAAAGGCAGTCAGCACAGTAGAAGCATTTGGACTCACCTCTCGGAAATAATTGTGTGCAGACATCAGCCGAGAAGTTTATTGTGGTAACGCTCATGTTATCATTCTCACAAATTGCATTCCAAATGGGACAACTGTTACTGGTCACAGTTACCTTGAGCTTTTGGAAAAAACTGTTTCTGTTAGACATGCAGAATAAACGTCCACACATTTCAGAGTCTGTGTTTTGCTTTCACCCTGACAATGCCCAACCATGTTGGACTGCACAGGTGAAACAATTCTTCACGGAGCAGCACGATGAAGTGGCCTCACATCCACCATATTCATTGGAACTTGCGCCCAGTTAACTTTGGCTATTTCCCAAAATAAAAGACAGCTTCCATGGTTATTTATACCACAGATTAGGATTGATATCAACAATTTATCAATGGGTTCTGAAGAAAGCAATGATACAGCCTTTACATCATGGATGCATGGGCAGGTTCGACAAGTGTATAGCACACCTTCAGGACTACGCTGAGAAGTCACATATGTTTCATTTTTGACGTGGTTGTTGAGATAAATTCGGTAGCACATATATATATATATATATATATATATATATATATATATATATATATATATATATATATATATATATATATATATATATATATATATATATATATATATATATACAACAGGCAGCCTGGATACCGGGTTCAATTCTGGGGAGTCGCTTGGTGACGTCAGCCACCCAGCGCAGAGATCTCTGTGCTGGGCGAGTGACACACCAAGGCAAACAAGGGACAGATCTTATCTTTTGGCCCAACAACCAAATGTCCACGTGTTGCCGAACCATGTGCAGTGCAAGACCACGGGCAATTTCTATCTCAAACAGATTTCCCCCCAAGATACCAGATTAAACCATCGTGAGCAAGCAGCATTAGCCAAACACCAAGTCAGTGTATTCATGGCGTGGTGTGAACAAAAACTCATTTCTAACAAGAAGAAGAGCAATCAAAGATTGCAGACCCTCACCAGGAATTGTATTGTGTGGTGTGTTGTGTGGTGATTGTGTAGTTTTAGGTGGTGTATTTTGTGTGGTATTTGTGTACTGGTGTGTTACATAATTAAGAAGAGACATAATTAAAACTGCCACTTTATAAATAATGGCAGTGATGACTGGTTCAGCCATTTCAGAGAAGGTTGTTGAATGTTTAAAAAAATATATATGGTTGCTGAATCATGTGACCGATGACGACATCAAAAATATCTGTGGACCATTTTATCCCTTGATCACCCTTAAAAAATTTCATACTAATAGGATGTAGCATTTTACATATGCAGTTATGACGTCATAACAAAAGCACCTATGATGTCATTTAAAAAAAAATCACATTCCTCCTGAGGAGTATTTGCTATCTGCCAAGTTTCAATTTTTCCTTTCGTGTGGTTTCAGAGATACAGAGGTCCAAACTTTTATCCATTTTTCCAACATGGCTGCCACACTACATGATGTATGACATCAGAATATTATGATTAATACATTCTAATGATTAGCCTCACCAATGGTGAAAATTTCGTCTCAATCCGACAAGCAGTTGTAGAGAAAAACACGAAAGTTCTGGGCGACAAAAACAAACAAATAGACAAACAAACCGGTAGGTGGCGATGGGTCGCCGAGCATGGAAACTATAAGATATAGAGCAAAATGGATGTCATATAGCAGATATGGAATCACCTTAAGATTATGCATATCAAATCTCATCCAGTTCCATCTACTGATAACTACTCGGTATCCATTTGAATGAAAAGTACCGAAAATGCAGTTTGAAATTGGAAATCCCCAAAGTTTGAGGGGGTGCTGTGTGTGAACAAAGATCGAAATCGAAAATCCGGCTCGATCGTTTGTGCACAATGTATTCCAGACGATTAGTGTGAATTTTCATGACCATCCGACCTTAACCCTAGGAGGAGTAGCATTTGGCGCGTAGGCACCTCCAGCTCTCACATATTATCGATTTTTGCACTAATTGACCTTTGACCCCTGACCTAAGCGAAATCGGTCAATATGTCCTGAGGCAAAGGTGTAGTACTTATTGAGTACCATGAACCTGCAAAGTTTCATTCGTATCGATGCACTCACCTGGTCGCGAGGGGGCCTTCAATTTTCGCCAATTTTCGCGCATACCCTAATTGTAGGGGGCGCTGCAGGTAAAGTATTCCATATATCACAAAAACCGGAATATATTTGATTGAGCATCACCTGTAGATCATTCCTGCCGAATTTCATAACCCTATGTGGGATAATGGCTTTCCGAATTGATTTCGTGTGAATGGTACCGATTTTGAAGGTTTTTCGGTTGTTGCTAGGGAACCAAAGCGTCCCTAGCAACCATCACAATTTCCAAAGCACAAGGTCATAAGATGTACCTACCACCCGAGTTTGGTCAAAATCCGCCCACGTTTACTACCAATTATGCTGATGACAAATGAACAAACATCCAAACAAACATCCAAACAAACAGACAGAATTACTGACAATAAGGGTCACCTATTTCGGTGACCCAACAAACAAGCAAATCCAAATGCAATACCCTCTCCTTCGGCAAGGGTAAATAAAACAAGCGATTGCAACAAAAGCTCATAAAACCCAATCAAGGAGGTGCAAAGCACCCATCCCTTTATAAGGTATTGTTTCTTTGTTTGCAACTTTTACATAAGGAACTGAAAATTCGTTTCTCAGCTTCTACTGGACGAAATTGGTTGAAAATTTGAAAAGTAAATCCTTTGTACGTCGAGGTAATATGTTCCAAATTTCAACACCGTCTATTTCGGCATTCTTGAGTTTTTAACGAAACACCTCGAAATTCACATTGGTGTCTGTCAGTCTGTCCGTCCATACGTCCGTCTGTCCAAAATGTGTTGGCACTCATATCTCAAAGGCTATTCATTGATATGAGCTGAAACCTGGAATATACATCGCACAATACGTCCAATTAATGACTTTTGAAACAAATTCCACCTGAGTGCCATACTTTTTACTTTTTTGATCGTTTTTGCTCATTAGCTGTGAGCTTGAGTTCTGTTCTTGTGCAGTACAAGTATGCAATGGTGGTGTTGTTAGAAGCAGAGACTCTTGCAGTAATCAAGGGAAGCATAAAGTGCCCCTCCCTTTGTATGGAACCGTTTATCTGTGTGCAACTTTAACACAGGAACTGTAAATTCCTACGGTGCAAAGCACCCCTCCCTTTATATGGGATGGTTTGTTTGTTTGCAACTTTAACATGTGGACTGAAAATTCGTTTCTCGGCTTCGACTGGACTGAAAAATGGTGGCGGGTGGGGGGTGGGGGTGGGGTCTTCACCCAAAATAGGTATTTGCTTTCTTCTCCGAAACCACGCACACAATTTTGATGAAACTTCACCACAACCTTCAGCACCCATGATATTATTGGGGAAAATGCCAGGGACATAGAAAATGCCCCTTTATATGGGATGGGCCATGTGTCAAACAAGAGAAAAGAAGGAACATTCCATGGCTTGTGTAAAATGCCAGACGATAGAAAATAAGGCACATTCAAAAACTCTCGTCCGCATGCTGTACGCCCAACATATATCTTAAAACCCGTCATGAAGTAAAGTTTTTGAACCTTGAAAACGAAAACCCACAAGATAATGTGCAAGTGTGTGATTAATTTGTTTAAAAATTGGCACCCCTTTATGTGAACTTTTCTAGAGCATTACTTCGTTCCTCCTAAGAACACAAGGGTAGTACAGCATGCACACGAGAGTTTTTGAATCTGCCTTATTTTCTATCGTCTGACATTTTACACAAGCCATGGAATGTCTCTTCTTTTATAATATTTGCCACATGGCATATACCATATAAAGAGGCCTTATCTCTGCCCCTGAAATTTTCCTCAAGAATGACTATTAACCCGAGCGAATACACGCCATCGGACAGTCCATGCGAAGGAATGGATCCTTCAATAACTGAAGCCTTAAGGCCTCAGACACACACAACAAAAGACTCGGGTCGGCACAAAGACAGCAGGGTTTGCTGAGCCCAAACCCATAAGTTGCATGGTAGGAGAAATATCAAGCAACA
The DNA here is from genome assembly GCF_056783735.1 of Eptatretus burgeri. Taxonomy (NCBI): domain Eukaryota; kingdom Metazoa; phylum Chordata; class Myxini; order Myxiniformes; family Myxinidae; genus Eptatretus; species Eptatretus burgeri. The sequence continues at coordinate 75,275,437 of NC_140969.1, forward strand.
TGGGCACAAGGATGGGGAGGAGACACGCAGCGTGATACTGGCAAGTGAAGCGTGGGAGATTGGGTAGAGGAGTGAGAGATTGGGTGGAGGCATGGCGTCACCTGGAAGCTGCAACGATTAAGCGCACCCTCTTGGTGTCAGTCCTGGGCAGCTCCTGCTTCCATGCAGCTGCGCTCTTTTATCACATCTGGCCCTCACCTCAAGCCATGACGTACTTCACCATTCCCGCTTGCTATTGGATGCCGGCCCAGCTCAGTGGCGGAGCAAGCCGAGCCCCACATGACCCCTGACCCGGCCGAGCCAATGACATCAAAGTCCAGGATTGCCTGGGCCTTGTTTTCCCACCAACATTATAATCTGTGTGCCCACCAAGCACTTCCAAATCCCATTCAGAGATGTTAGGGTTCTTATGTTTAGAGTGCAATAACATGAAATAAAGGTCAAATGCAATGTAAAACTTTTTTAGACACACTAGGGTGGGTTTCATGTTTCTTGCTATCCAAATTAGCGGCGCATATCTATAATGACATTTAATGACTTCCCACTTATTTGAAACACCCAATATCGGAAAAACTACACCATATTGAATATTTTGTTAACACCAAGGAGGCATAACCGCAACAATATATTGATGCCTCCCTTGCTCTTCAAGCCAAAGAAAGAAAACATTCACAGGTAGTACATGCATGAGAATACCAATGCCAGACACAATTGGATTCTCATGGATGTACTACTTGTGAATGTTTTGCAGTTGCAGAGGAACTTGGGTAGAGTTTGAAACAGCAAAGGGTTTACCTTGTGTAGCTTTTCATGGTTCATGGTTGCTTTATGCAGCATTCTTCGGCTGGAAGAGCATGGAATGCGTCAATATATTTATTATCCGAGCCACCTGAGGTCATTGATTCGGTGAGAACTAATTGGTTATTTCCTTCAATTACAGGTGAGAGACGTTAGTGGGCTTTGTTGTGTGTGTGTGTGTGTGTGTGTGTGTGTGTGTGTGTGTGTGTGTGTGTGTGTGTGTGTGTGTGTGTGTGTGTGTGTGTGTGTGTGTGTGCGCGCGTGCGTGCATGCGCACGCATGCGTTGTACACACCTAAAAGACGGATGGGATCTGTTTTTCCATTATTGGTGAAAGATACCATGGGATCTAGAATTATTCACAACACAATGCAAGCAGAGAGAACAGCTGACTTGGAAACCCATGTGAACAATCATATTCCACACAATACAGTACCCCTATCTATAACTATACCAGGTTTCAGATTTTGTGAGATACGTTGGGTACCAAACATACACCCATAAAGCTCAGAAGTGAACCGGCCTTAAAACGTTTGTTTTTTTGGAGTTTATTTAGATATGCTGGCATTCATATTAGATTTCCATAAGATCTCATGAGAATTAATATTGGCCCATCTTACACCAAAGCTCATGTATATTCTGTCTACAATTCCACAATCACAGCATGAGGTGAAAGAGACAACTATCTCCAGGCAATGCTTTTTCAAACATGTTGTTTCTTACTCATCTCTTAATGAAGGCAATTTCTTGAATCCATAGAACACCACAGAGCAGAGAATATAAAGATCTGATGCAGCAGGAGCCCCAGGCTTCCACAAGCTGTCCTGGTTGTAGTGAAACGTGATTCCATCTCTCTCAGGGGACTGAAGGCCTGCGAAACAGCTTTACACATGTTGGAATAGCCATCTCAAATATTACATGTGTTTGTCTCCGCTGTAGGTACAAAGCATTTACTAATAAAGTACATACACGAAGGGTAGGTAACTAGCTGAGATATACAGTATTGTTTCGATTTCGGATGGAGGAGAATTATATAAGCTGCCACAGCGGTGTGCATGCCATCATTTATAGGGAAATTTAAGGCAGTTTTCCAATCGGCAGCACATTATTGCTGACATAAGAAATTCTACAGTCCCTTTAAAAGAGTAGGCCACTGTGCACTAGTAAACCCTGGCTATATTCCACATTCCAGCCTTATATTTCTCTTTCCAAGCTGCCATTGATATCCATGGAGTGCAATAAGTCTGCCTTTTCACCATTTATTTTCAGTTCAAATACCGAGAGATTGTTTAACATGAAGTATTTCAACACTGATGTGATGAAAATGGTGGTGCAGATGAAGACATTAACTATATCCTCCTTCCTTGCATATTGGGGGTGAGGGATGGGGGTGGGGTTGTCAAAAATATTTTTCCCCCTTTTGGAAAATCTCTACTCCAATTTATGAGATGAAGGAACTGGCTCACCACTCGGAAAAATATGCGACACTGGGTGGAAACTCACTCCTGAGAATAGGACTAATATCTGTACCGAGTTTTGCTTGTGCAAGACCATTCCAATGTATATATATATATATATATATATATATATATATATATATATGTTGTTGTTGTTCATCTTTCGGCTGCTCCCGTTAGGGGTCGCCACAGCGGATCGTCCGTTATGATCCGCATACTGATTTGGCACAGGTTTTACGCCGGATGCCCTTCCTGACGCAACCCTGGTCGCCTCTTACGACACAGGGATCAGGATTTGGGTTTCGCCATGATTCCAGGCTGCTCTCCACCCTGCCCAGTGCAGAGCCCCCGTCCTCAAGCGATCCTCCAACCCAAGCCTCCGAGTCGCCGGATTACAGGCGCACGCCACTACGCCCGGTTCCAATGTATGTATGTATGTATGTATGTATGTATGTATGTATGTATGTATGTATGTATGTATGTATGTATGTATGTATGTATATATATGTATGTATATATATATATATATATATATATATATATATATATATATATATATATATATATATATATATATATATATATATATATATATATATATATATATACAAACAAAAACATACATAATATTGGCATGGATCGGCTCGCTACGCTCACCTCACCACACATCACTACATTGGGACACACACCTCACCATCACGTTATTACAAACACCTCACCAGTACATTATTAAAAACACCTCACCTCCACGTAATTTGAAAAACTCCCACAGTGCAATTCAAAACTCCTCATCACCTGTCGCTATAGAGACGGGCTTGTTTTATTTGAGGATAAGTCCGTGAGTTGCTCTGTTGTCATGATTTTCACCAATCATAATACAAACATTTTTTTTGTAATATTTATGATATTACATTTTTATAAGCAATTGAAGTTGAAGATTTAAGTTAAAAATAACAACTTTTTCTTTCAAAAAAAATTCAAAAAAATAACCATCGGACATATACAGTGGGGAGAACAAGTATTTGATACACTGCTGATTTTGCAGGTTTTCCCACTTACAAAGCACGTCGAGGTCTGTAATTTTTATCATTGGTACACGTCAACTGTGAAAGACGGAATCTTAAACAAAAATCCTGAAAATCACATTGTATGATTTTTAAAAAAATAATTTGCATTTTATTGCATGAAATAAGTATTTGATACATCAGAAAAACAGAACTTAATATTTGGTACAGAAACCTTTGTTTGCAATTACAGAGATCAGACGTTTCCTGTAGTACTTAACCAGGTTTGCACAGACTGCAGCAGGGATTTTGGCCCACTCCTCCATACAGATCTTCTCCAGATCCTTCAGGTTTCGGGGCTGTCGCTGGGCAACACAGACCTTCAGCTCCCTCCAAAGATTTTCTATTGGGTTCAGGTCTGGAGAATGGCTAGGCCACTCCAAGACCTTGAGATACTTCTTATGGAGCCACTCCTTAGTTGCCCTGGCTGTGTGTTTCGGGTCGTTGTCATGCTGGAAGACCCAGCCACGCCCCATCTTCAATGCTCTTGTTGAGGGAAGGAGGTTGTTGGCTAAGATCTCGTGATACATGGCCCCACCCATCCTCCCCTCAATACGCTGTAGTCGTCCTGTCCCCTTTGCAGAAAAGCATCCCCAAAGAATGATGTTTCCACCTCCAGGATTCACGGTTGGGATGGTGTTCTTGGGGTTGTACTCATCCTTATTCTTCCTCCAAACATGGCGAGTGGAGTTTAACCCAAAAAGCTCTATTTTGGTCTCAGACCACATGACCTTCTCCCATTCCTCCTCTGGATCATCCAGATGGTCATTGGCAAACTTCAGACGGGCCTGGACATGCACTGGCTTGAGCAGAGGGACCTTGCGTGCACTGCAGGATTTTAATCCATGACGGCGTAGTGTGTTACTTATGGTTTTCTTTGATACCGTGGTCCCAGCTCTCTTCAGGTCATTGACCAGGTCCTGCCGTGTAGTTCTGGGCTGATCCCTCACCTTTCTCATGATCATTGAGGCTCCACGAGGTGAGATCTTGCATGGAGCCCCAGACCGAGGGAGATTGACTGTTATCTTGAACGTCTTCCATTTTCTAATAAGTGTGCCAACAGTTGTTGCCTTCTCACCAAGCTGCTTGCCATTTGTCCTGTAGCCCATCCCAGCCTTGTGCAAGTCTACAATTTTGTCCCTGATGTCCTTAGACAGCTCTCTGGTCTTGCCCATTGTGGAGAGGTTGGAGTCTGATTGATTGAATGTGGACAGCTGTCTTTTATGCAGATAACGAGTTCAAACAGCTGCAGTTATTACAGGTAATGAGTGGAGAATGGGAGGGCTTCTTAAAGACAAAACTAACAGGTCTGTGAGAGCTGGAATTCTTACTGGTTGGTAGGTGATCAAATACTTATTTCATGCAACAAAATGCAAATTAATTATTTAAAAATCATACAATGTGATTTTCAGGATTTTTGTTTTCGACTCCGTCTTTCACAGTTGAAGTGTACCTATGATAAAAATTACAGACCTCTACGTGCTTTGTAAGTGGGAAAACCTGCAAAATCGGCAGTGTATCAAATATTTGTTCTCCCCACTGTACATACAAGAGCTGGTTGCAGCCCAGAAGTTTGGTACGATTTCACAAAAGTTCGAGGGAGTAGTTCAGTGACAACAAGGACACTGCACAGATAATATAATATATAAAATATTTAGGAGACCTGCCCAGATCGCGGTTTCGCTCTATCACCATTGAATGAACGTCTCTCAGCTTGACACTGCCCTCCATCACATATTCAGTTACTCTTTCGATATTGCTTCGCACAGACTGTTATTGCGTGACTTTGTTTATCGTGTGATATCACATGATTGCTTGGTATTGGCTTCATGGTTAGGGTGGTGGGCTTGGGATACTAGGATCCTGAGTTCAAATCACACTCAGCTGTTGAATTAATACCAAGTGGGGTTCTTTGCTTCCTTGTTCTCAATTATCACTTTTGGTTCATGTTTCCATGAGTTTTCTGGGATTTAGAAATCAAAGTTTTGCACATGTGCCAGTGGATTACTCGACGTGCATTGTTGTGCATCTGTGTTTAGTTGTTCTGACATGAGTTTTTCACATCCCAATTGGTGATGGCTCATGCTTTCTGTTTCTACCTTTCAGAATATACACTTAGCCGATTGACTCAGTCCTGCAATTTTCCTAAAACCATTCATGTAGTGTCCCTGGTCTTGGGCATTTATCATGATTTGTTCTCCATTCCAATGAGCCTCCTTTGTTTATGCCTAACCCGTCCAACCATTTTTTTGGAATATCCTCCCGCTCTTTTGTCGTTCTCCCAGTTGTCAGTGTATATCTGTTGATATTTCGTTTTGTATTTTTCTTTCTTCTTTTTTGCAATCATTGGAGCTGTATTCGCTGATTTTTCAGTTTCATGTGTGACACCTTCCTTTCCACCTATGTTTGTAAAAATTTTGCTCGGTGGGTTATGGATACCTTCACTGGCTTGCTATTAATATTCGTATTTGCACACAAATTGGATTTTGTAGACTTGAATTTTTCGTGTATGCTGCCAATTCGACAGATGTCATTATGTGCACTTCGTTGAGTTCCATCAGTCCACGACTTCCTTCTCGTCTTGGCAGGTACATTCTCGGGATACACTGATTTTTGAAGAACATTTTGCAGATGGTGAGGAGTTTCCTTGTTTTGATATCCAGTTTATTGATTTCTGTTTGTGGCTAGTTTATTATTTCGCATTCCGCAGCTGTATTGGAATACTGGTATTGCAAGTTGGTTGATGGCTTTGATTTCATTTCTTGGAATGAGATATATTATCAGGATCAGCCTCGTTCTATCTAATTATTCTTTGGCAATTATTTTGCGCATTTGTTTGTGACATATTTGTGGGCCCTCTTCTACCCCAAGGTATTTGTATGATGCTTCCTTGTCAAGATCCAGTAGTTGTATGTCGTTCGATTTTTATGTCATCCGTTTTTTTTATTTATTCTGTACAAATATGCACTTCACACACTTATTTAGTCCAAATTCCTTTTGAATGTTGGCAGAGTAGCGTTTCACTAATTTTACTTGTTTTCTCTAGCCTGGCGTTGGCTTAATGGTTAGAGTTTTGGCTTAGGATCCTCGGGTCGTGAGTTTGAGCCCCGTTTTTCTGCTGAATTAATTCCAGGGGGGTTGACTCAGCTTGTCATCCATCCGAGGTTGGTGAAATAAGCACCAGGATACTGGTAATGGGGGCACTGCATCACCAGCAGAGCCATGCCCCTCACCAATGATGCAACCAGCAGCAAAAAAGGCAGCACATGATGTGAACTTGTTCTAGCAAATTTTCATCGTTTGGTGCAAAGAGTTTTCGATCATCCATGTACATTAGATGTCACTTTTACTGTCTCTTTGGAAGTTCTCTTATTGGACATTAGAGCATATCCATGTCCTTGCTCATTGGGTTTATGGCCGGGCGAAAGGCTATCACCATGGAAGATCCCATGACATATCTTTCCTTCCGAGTGTTGCAGTATCACTGTAGTGTTCCATAGCTTCATTGCTTTCTCAATCGGTTTGATTATTTTGGGGTTGATATTGTACAGATGCATGCACTGTCTCATCCATAAATGTGGAACACTATCAAACGCTTTTTGTTGTCTATCCAGGCTTTGGACAATTTGGTTCTTCTGGTTTTACAGTTTTTGATTATGCCCTTTTTAGTTGTCGGTGGTCTTTTGTTCCATATCATCCTCTTTTTCATTCCTTCTGTTCTGTGTCAAGACCTCCTTCTTGCATTAGGTGGTGTTACATAAGTCCTGTAAGGATTCCCATCAGAAATATGCATGTTGTTTGTACTGGTGTGTGTGTGTGTGTGTGTGTGTGTGTGTGTGTGCGTGCGCGCGTGTGTGTGTGTGTGTGTGTGTGTGTGTGTGTGTGTGTGTGTGTGTGTGTGTGTGTGTGTGTGTGTGTGTGTGTGTGTGTGTGTGTGTGTGTGTGTGTGTGTGTGTGTGTGTGTGTGTGTGTGTGTTATCTGTCCATGTTACTCCATGAGCTTTAAGATCACTGTAAAGTAGAATAAAACCAGGATTTTCGCAAAGGGGGAGGAGGAGTTGCATGTTAAAACTATGGAAGACTGTGGCCAAGGAAAAGCCCCCCACTCTCCACTCTCTCATTGAACCTCTCCTTCCAGTCGTTTATATGTGTACATGGTTTAGTTCAATAACTTAAAGAGCAGGTTGTGGGTCACCAAACATGTTCTGAAAATTTATCAATATGATTACATGTGCATTAAATAGTTCGATGCAAACTATTGTGGTTGCCTAACTATTGGGAAAATTAATGAAATTTCACTCTGAAGTTGTTATTTCTCGAGGCTGTTGAAAAAAACAGCCGTGTGTCATATATGGATGGTGTCATCATGTTCTCCAAAACAAAGCGGACGCTCACTCGCTCATTGAAGAAGTGTCCAGTTCAGCGGGCCGTTCTTTCGCTTTTTTGAGCTTGCAACTGTCTATATTATCCTTTTTTATTTTCAATTATTGTAGAACAAAGTTATTTGTATATTTGTACATCATGCCTCATACGTGTATCGTCATGTTTTGCGAAAATGGCTGGAAAACGGGTAATCGCTCCCACCGATTCCCGAAGGAATCAAACATTCGCCGGCAGTGGATAAGATTTGTACAAACAAAACGGGCGAATTTTCTCCCAAAGAAAAAGGTAAAGAGGACCCTTTGGATAGACTCGTCATTTGTGGTGACCATTTCACAGCCAGGGATTACGAAGGCATAAACACATCTGATCACCACTCTGTGAATATGAGTTGTTGGTTGACAAGTTCTCCAGATACTGCTGTCACAGAATCAATTGTTGAATTTAAGTGAGAAAAACCTTGAAATGTATTGTTACGAATTTCGCCCGCCTGGCGTGCGATCGGCCACGTAACTCAAATCGCGACGCGTCGCCCCCCGGAATGGACAATTCAGTCGTGACCCTCTTGGAACTACCACCAAGGAGCTAGCCACGGGTGGGGATTTAACCTCACCACAACCTAGTCCGCAATAGGGTGAATCGCCGAATGTCGATATCCCTAAGTACCCGTGCGGGTAGCGTACCGAGGAGTTGTACCACGCCGCAGGTCGACTCCAGACACGAACCGCTTAAGCAGCTCGTTCCGTGCTGCAGGGATAACCGAGCGGAGTTATCGCCGACCTCGACGGTTCAGATTATTTATTGGGTGTCTAAACCCACTACCAATCCCTTACGTAATGCAAGATGGCACTTTCAATTGGGAAAGAGACGACGAACGGGATACATTTCACACACGCACATTTATTACAAAGCACATATTGCACACACAACACAAGCAAGGAATCATGCAATATACAAGCAACAAATAGAATGCAAAAGCAATACGACCGACTATAATTATTATTTACAAGCACTTACACAGTTTCGACTTGGCAGGACACGGCGCCATAGCATGCATACAAAAACAAAGAAAGACCTCCCTCACAGGCAAGGGGGTAGATGGGGTCCGTAGACCTTTATGGTCGTGGGCCGTGGATGACCGAAAAGGCCCACGAGACCGAAGGGTCTTACCCGCACCCTCGTGGTGTGACGGTGGGCAGGTCACGACGTCTCGTCCCCACGGCAACTAGCGTAGCCGCGCCTGATCTCGGGCCTTGCAACTGTGGGCAGGTCATGACGCCTTCTCCCCATGGCCACTAGGGCAGCCGGGCCTGATCTCGGGCCTTGCAACGGTGGGCAGGTCGTGACGCCTTCTCCCCACGGCCACTAGGACAGCCACGCCTGATCTCGGGCCTTGCAACGGTGGGTAGGTCGTGATGCCTTCTCCCCACGACCACGAGGACAAGACTTCCACCCGACAGCCCCAAGTCTGTCTACGATGAAGACTTTGACCACGACAGACTTGGACCAAGACCACGACGACCAAGACTTCAACACGACTGCCCCAAGTCTCTGCTATCCGCGCTCTCTTTTCCATGTGCTCCTCTTGCCCTTTTATTTCTCCTACGCCCGCCCCGCACTTCGCGGCGCGTGGGTGGGGGGAGGAACATTCCAGAGAAATTGGGGCGCGAGTTGGTTTCCAACTGTCAAACTTGTTTACCGGAGGAGAAATTGGGGTGGGGCTGTTTTCCAACCGTCAAACTTGTTTACCGGAGGAGAAATTGGGGTGGGGCTGGTTTCCAACCATCAAACTTGTTTACCGGAGGAGAAATTGGGGTGGGGCTGGTTTCTAACTGTCAAACTTGTTTACCGGAGGAGAAATTGGGGTGGGGCTGGTTTCATTGCTCCTTGAGTGGCATTGTGGTGTAGATGGTGTGGTTGTTGAGATGGCGTGGTTGTTGAGATGGCGTGGTTGTTCCAAAATAACGACAGGTAAAGAAAAATGGCTAACTCAAAGCGTCGCAGCCCGGATGAATCACACATATTCCCTCTAAACAACGGGTATGGACTAACTACACATGAAGTTGTCGATATTTCTAACCTGAGGACCTTTCTGGTGTATTGCAAATTTCCACAGCCGTAACAGTATTCTTAAAGAGTACATGGAAAAACACATAAATAAACTGTCTGAAAAACACAAGTATGAAAAAATTTCTCAACAAATCAACTTATTGTTGATGAAATTACTTTTTAACACCATCAGCAAATTGGGCTATTTCATTTCACTTGTAAAAAATGATCAATTTTCCACTTTTTTTTCCAAATTTGTAGAATATTTCCCAATGAAGCAAAACATGTTTTGGTATTTATCTGCCACAACAGTCACTTGAAAGTTGGGGTTTGTTCTAACTGTTCACTTTCGCTGGGGTCAAGCTCAGCTGTCAGAAAGACTTCAACGCCAAGGCTACGGTGTATAATATGTTTGGGTCCATTATTGATTCATTCTATTTCTGACTCTTGAGTGACTAGAGGGTTAAAAATTATTATATCAAGTCACAGACGAATCAAACTTTACATTATTTTATGCATCGAACAAGAAAATGAAAATCTACAAACCAATCTGTCTGGTGGAGTCTGTCAGTGTGAACTGCCGGACAGTCAGTCCTGCCACTTGTACACGAAATAGGCCGTTTTCTGGCACTTGCAAGTGGCTCAAATTTATATGGCTCAGGGCCAGAAACTCCATAGTATAAATTCCCATCATCCTCCGACTTGTCCTCGGCAATATCGGAATGAAAACACTCAATTTCATCACCGCTGAAATCACTCTCTGATTCGCATCTCGCCATTGTGCACACGCTGTTTCCGAATGTTCACGAAGTTTTTGGAGAACGTGACGTCATGGCATCTTCGCTAAATACCGGTCTGTTTTTCGATCACTGACAAAAGTTTTGACTGAAAAGTTAATTTTAGCATATTTTGAGTTTCAAATGTAAAAAAATAATTGCCCAACGATTATTAATGTGATTACAACCTTCTAATCATGCGAAGTCATCAGTGACCCAAAACCTGCTCTGTAAATTAGGTCTCCTCCGACATTTAGCTGACAACAATGAGAAAGTCTTTAAAAAGTCGTTCTCGGAAAATATTCTCTTGGTAATCTATATTGACGGGATACCTAAAATCAGAATGACATAAACTTGGTTAATAAACTCCTAACATTGAAAATGAGAACAATTGTACAAGTATCGCATGTCAACAATTAACCACCATTAGCATATTCACAAGTTATTGATAATGAGCAGCAGAGATTATTTATTTCTGAGGTTGAAAAAGTAAAACTATAAAACAAAGGATGTGCGAAAGTATTCCAACTCAAGCTGTTTATTTTACACACAGGTGCCAGGAAATTACAGAATCTGAGAAATCCAGCCTGCTCTGGGAATCTGAGCCACATGTGGCACACACTGTGGAAATGACAACCAGTATCGGCTGTCCCTCCCGGAGCTCTCGCATTCAAATATCTCTCCGTGTTCATGGCGACAGAGCTAGCTCTGCCCAGACTCTTTAATCCCCCATGATAAAGAGTTCCCCAGTGAGTTCCGGTTCTTGGCATCGTTTGACATGTTTATTTCATTATGGATCCAGCAGTGCGTGATGCCTCTGTGCCGTAATGATGGCAGCCAGGTCGGGAAGAAGTGCCAAGTTGATGCAGCATCAGTGAGGGTGGTGGTGGGGAAATGTGAAAAGGAGTGGCATTGGGAGATAACAGTGGGAAGGAGATGTCCAAATGCATGGCATTGTTAGCTTTTATTATCTCAGCCCCAATTATAATTATTGCGATTTTTAATATTAAGAGTCATATTATCCATACCCACAAACATTTATTATGATGGGTAGAAAGTTTGATGGATCAGCTAAAATAGTCCAACACACAACATGAGATGTATATAACTAAATTTATATATGTTTTTTTACCAATTATATGACTTGGCTATTGAAAGACATAAAAGCCTTCATGTCTCTTGGACTGTTGTGAGTATCTCGTTCAAATAACATTTTGAACGCCAAGGCTTTGATGGTTTGCTTCTCCATCAATCTTCCTTCTGCATCCATTTTGCTTCTCTATCTACCCTTCCTGAAAGTTTGTTTCTCTATCCATCTTGTCCACCCCATACATCCTCCTCTACTACTCATCCTTCCCCAGATCCCTTATTTGTCCAAGTCTCCCTCTATTTTATCTCTCAACCCCGATGTTGGTGTGATTCCCCCTCTCCTTCTACTGTTCCTTTTGTTGTTATGTCCCAATGTATACAAATAAATGTCTGTGTGTGTGTGTGTGTGAGTGTGTGTGTGTGTCTCCTCTGTAACTCGAAAACCATGAAACCTCGCAGCCAGAAACTTCGCATACCCACAAAGAGAACTCCAAGGAAGTGCTTGAGTGAGATTGGGTGTTTTGGGTTTATTTAAACACCCGTTTTGAAGATAATTAACGGCTTTTTTTAAGTATCATAATCAAGGATAATCCTTGGTCAGCCTGATCTCTCTCACTGTGGTCTTAATTCGCCATTTTTTTCGTCTGCAAAACAATGCCTTGACTTGGAAAAGACTGTAATGGTGTCTTAACGATAAAGCACTTAAATGTGTTTTCACTTTCCTCACTAATATTATCAAATGCCTGTTCATGATAGGTCCGAATCGCTGGATACATCTCTTTTGTAAGAACTATAATTTTCAAATTAGGAGCTTGGAGCAATTTCATGCATTATATGATGCAATTTTGCACAATCTACTCTCACGGCCTAATTAAAGTATATCATCTTAATAGAATTGCTGTTTGGAGGATCAGTTCATGTGGACTAAATAAATGTTGATCATTAGGTCATACGACATCTTTGCCTCAACCTCAGACATATTTAGCTCCAACAAATCAAATGGAATTCCTGGCTCCATTGGTCTCACCAAGCCTTCTATATTCAATAACTGTTGAAAAACTAAATAACTAAATAACTGTTGAAAAAAAAAATGTGAAGAATTCGTCAATGTTTATTTGTTTTTGGTGGTTATGTCCCATTACCAATCAGCTTGCGATCGCTTGCCAAGCTAGCAATTCCTCATCAACCGTTTTCTTATTTTGGATGTTATAGCTTCATTAAAACACAACTGTTGAAGATAATTAGCGGCCTTATTTAGTTATCCTTTATCAAGCCATCATCCTTGGTCACTCTTGTCAGATGGGGTCGAAAATTTCCATTTTGTTCGGCCTTTTCAAACATGCCTTGCTTTGGAAACATAATCTACACTCACAGACTAATTAATGAAAGTATATAATCAAAATATTATTTCTGATTTGAAAATCGGATCTGGTGGACTAAATAATTTATATATATATATATATATATATATATATATATATATATATATATATATATATATATATATATATATATATTTCCAAGCCCTGAGGCATACCTTGTTAACGGAGCCTCAGACGCCAATATCCTTTGACGAGCTTGGATCCTTTCTCCCAGGAAATGTCCGAACATTTTCTATCTTATACTGCACTGTGTTCAATTAATTATTACTCTTTAACATTCCCCAAGGTCATCCAAATAAGCTGAAATTGATGGCACGCGCACAGGAGGCAGATGGATTAAAATGCTTTTCTTGCCTTCTAAAGGGTTTATTTATCATGAATATGGATGGAAAGGTGGACGAGACTTGCAGTTCGGAACAAACCATGTGAATCAACAGATATAAACAGGGAAATTGGAACATGAAAACTTGTATACAGGGAAATAATAAATAAATAAAACCTTACCCACACAAGGCACCACAGATCACACTTGTATAAACATTAAAATTGAAGGCAAGGACTTTCCCTGGACTATGATGTGCAGGGTGGAAGGCGATGATACAGCCAATTCTAGTAGCCAGCGCCGAAATAAATCACCGACAAAGTAGGCCAACGATAATCAGAATCTTGGAGCTTGCAAACAGTATCCAACCTTAATTTTCGTGCGTAAACAAATCAAGCTCGGGAGGCGTGGTTTGGTGCACGTATGTAGGCGATCCTAATCCGTATGCGTGAATATTTTCCTGCCTGCAGAAGCTGTCAGTCGCCGACAGACCGCCGATGAGTGAGGAAATGTAAGTGAGCGCCGTCGGATTTTCGTTTTTGACAAAATGACAAAAAAAAACTTGAACAACGCCACTGCATCAAATTTTGTGTAAAGCTTGGCGATTCCCAAGTGGAAATGATCCGTAAGTTTCGACAGGCCTTTGGGAACGAAGCAATGGGCACCACACAGATAAAAGAGTGGTACAACCGGTTCAAAGATGGTCGCACATCAGTGGAAAGTGAAGCACGTTCTGGTGGGCCCTCAACATCCCGAAATGAGATCGTCATTGACCAAGTGAGGACCCTGCTGATGCAGGATCGTCGAATCACGATCAGAGAAGTTGCAGACGAGGCGGGCGTCAGCATTGGATCTGTTCATTCCATTGTGACTGAGGATTTGGGCTTAAGGAGAATCTCAGCGAAGTTCGTGCCAAAGCTGCTAACGATTGAGCAGAAGCAACTCCGTTTGGAGATTTCACAGGACATGCTGGAGACTGTGAACAGCAATCCCAACTTCTTCAACACAGTGATCACTGGCGATGATACCACAGTGATCCGTCATTTTGTCAAAAACGAAAATCCGACGGCGCTCACTTACACTTCCTCACTCATCGGCGGTCTGTCGGCGACTGACAGCTTTTGCAGGAGGGAAAATATTCATGCATACGAATTAGGATCACCTACGTACGTGCACCAAACCACGCCTCCCTAGCTTCATTTGTTTACGTACAAAAAATGAAGGTTCGATACTTTTTGACCACACCTCATATATATATATATATATATATATATATATATATATATATATATATATATATATATATATATATATATATATATATATATATATATATATTGTTACGAATTTGCACCCACAGGCGTGCGAACTGCCGCTTTCCACTAATAGTAGCAGCTCACCCACCGGACGGACAATTCAGTCGTGACCTTCCGGAGCAACGCCAGAACCCTGTCACGGGTGGATCTTCAACCCCACCACAGTCTAGCCAATTTTCTACCCGCGCAGGATAGGGTCAATCGCCGAATCTCGATATACCTAAGTACCCACGCGGATAGCTCACCGGGAGACCGTACCTCGGCACAGGTCGGCTTGGACACGAACCGCTTACGTGGTCCGTTCCGTTGTGCAGTGATAACCGAGCGGGTATTATCGCCCGACCTCGCCGGATCCTATTCTATTTAATGGGTATTTAAAACCCAACTATATATTCCACGATGCAAGATTTCATTTCAATGTGGTGAAAGGAGGACGCGACGAACAGGGTACATTTGAACCAAGCACATTTTTCTCAATTTACACACAACACGTATGCAGGCAAAGCATACACGGGACGGGTACAAAGACACGAGCAAGGCAAACAAAGCAAGAGAAAGCACTATGACCGAATAAAAGCAATACTCATTTACAGGCACTTAAGCAGTTTTACTTATGGACACGGAACCACATCATTTACACAAAAGAAGAGAAAACACCACCTCACAGACAGGGGGGTCAGACTGGGCCCGTGTGCCTTTATGGCATGGGACTTGGCTGACCGATTGGGTCCCAGGAGACCGACACTGGTTACCTGCACCCTCGTGGTGAGACGGTCGGCGAGCTCTCTCCGGCACTCTCCTCCCGACTGCGCGGCAGAGCTGGTCCTCCACGCACAATCATCGCGACTTTGCGCCCAGAGGGAAAGGCAGCACCTCTTCGATGTCTGCCCCAGAAGGCGAAACCACCAAAGCCCCGATCCACATGAGCTTGAACCACACCAGCTTGAAAGAAAAAAAGACCAAGACAAAAGACAAAGACCCCATGTGAAGCTCGCCTCTTGTCTGCCTTATATCTCCTGGGGCTCAGCACTTCGCTCCTCCCCGTTTTCGGCTCCGCATCCCTTCGAGCTTCTTCGAGAAACTTCTCGAAAAGGGGCGTACCTCCGTTCCCAGCTCCTCATTCCACGAACCGACCAATGGCGAACGATCTGCCTCGCCCTCCCCCCACACCAAGTGTGGAGAAACAGGCGGGAATATTCGGCAGGAAAAATCCGCGCGCCCTCAAGTTCCTTCCTTTTGCTCGCGTTTATTGACTGAATGCGGAGAGATGGTTGGAATGTGTCCATGGGGAATAAGGGAATTGATAGCTGGCGTAACGGCGAAGGTGGTTAGGTGGTTGGCGATCGTGGTTGTGGCGTTGGTGGCATGGTTGGCGTTGTGGTTAAGGGGAGCGATGTTGGTTGTTGTAATGGTGGTGGAGATGTGGTTGGTTCAAAATAACGAGAGAAAAATAAAAACCTACCTCAAAGGATCACAGCCTCGTGACACAAATAAATCCCATTAAACAACGGTGGAGAAATCTAACTGAACACAGACTTACCGGAATAAGTGAAGCAGGAACCTTTATGGTGTTCTGCGAATTTCCACAGCCGTAACTATATATATATATATATATATATATATATATATATATATATATATATATATATATATATATATATATATATATATATATATATATATATATATATATATATATATATATATGAGCAACCTGGCAGAATGTGTTAAAGAAACTTTGAAGAAGAAAACGTTTTGGTCACAAATATACATAACCATTCGTGTTTGCTCCATTATATATATATATATATATATATATATATATATATATATATATATATATATATATATATATATATATATATATATATATATATACACATACATTTTTATATTGTTTTTTTAATTTAATTTTGTTTTAACTATAATTAAGACATACATTTTGCTTGAAAATTTAAAACTTGATAGGTTTCAACAAACAGACGATGAGACAAATCTTATTTCTCAATTTTTTTTCACAAGATAAATAAGGATATAGATATGTACCTTCCTTGGGATGGATGTGAACTTTGTTATCAATATCTCATCAATATATAGGCTCATATCAATGATTGATATGATTAACTAAACTCTGAATTAACTAGAACGGCACTCGGTAGAGTGCATACCTCGGCCAGACTGAACAGTTTACATTTTGTATCCCACTGAGAGGTTGGATCTGCTTCCAGATATTAAGCAAAATCTAAACAGCATGCTCTTGTCACCTACTCAACTCATCTAGCAAGTTTTGTCATTACCTATCCACAACTTTTTGAAATATCATGCTATGTATCCTTTTTGGCCCTATCTCTCAATGATGAATGGTGAACTTAGAAAAATTCCAGATTCAGATCATTACCAAAATCTAATCAATTGGTCCTTGTCACACACACAACCTGTCCACCAAATTTCGTCTCAATATGTCCCTAAGTTTTTGAGATATTCTGCACACAAACAGACAGACAGAGAGACAGGGGTGAAAATTTAACCCCTGTCCACCTTCGGTGGCAGAGGTAAATATCATAAAATTCCCCTAAAATATTATTTAAAGCATCCTCACACACCCTCTCCCCACATTCCCCTGTGGTCATGACTCCTTTGGGTTAACATTCCACAAGAGTCCGCATGACCATGTTCTCTTCAGCAGACACAATATTGTCCTGCCTGCAAAAACAACGGGTGCGAAGCAAATTCATTTTTGCCTTTTCGTGATGTTTTAATCCACCTGGTTTTGTGAAACAGAATAATTTTTGAGCGAAAGTTAATCGGATTTTAGGCACAAGCTACAGGACATCGTGAAATTATATTTACAGGATATGATAAGCAGCCCAGCAAGTAAGCAGATATTGGGTCAACATCTCTTGCATCACACAGACAAACATGATGTGGTTGTAGAGGTATGCACAGATGGAGGTTTTGTCAGAGTGGGTTTGGAAGTGGGCTCTTTGCTTCAAGTTGAAAATAAATCAACAAAGTTGTCCATCTGAAAAGGTTACATGACTTAAGAAGAGTTTCAACACTGGTATTGTTTAACTTGTATCCAAGGTATCTCAATGCTTGTCAAACGGAATGCTACCCAAACACGAGCAACTTTGAAGAGAATATCGAGACAGTGCAGCCCACGAGATGAGCGTTTTTATGGGTGCCAGGCAAGCAGAGAAAAGGAGGCATGTTATCAGACGAGAGAGAAAGGTCGAGGTCAGATATTCAAGTGTGAGCAGCGAAATGGGTTTGAATGAATTTCATAAAATCCATCGTGAGCCATGGAGTGCAAGTTACGTGATGCATAGCACGTCAGTTTTGGTTTGTTTCTGCTCATCGCATCAGTCACACGTCTTGTTTCACTATAACAATCTCACAATTGGTTGTCTCTTCTTGATATTTGTGGTGCATGGCAGGAATAGCATGCCATATGAAACATTTTATTTATAGTCGAGATGTGAGCAAAGTCGAAGGGATGTCGATGCTTCAATCGAACCTAGTTACCTGGCTCAATTTAACTGACCTTCCCAATTATTGCTTGGTGGATTATGAAAGAAGGAAAGGAACCAATAAGCTCATAACAGATCAAGAAAGGAGGTGGATCGAGCAACGAGTTGAAGGAGAGATAGTTGAGGAATTCCTTCTGCCTCTACACATTCCAAATGAGAATAGAAACAGTTCCAAATAGATGGCGACATCCATATGAACATATTCATCATAAGACATTTACATTCACCGAGAAAGAGATGTCATTAAAGAAGTAACAACAACAACCCGTGCGTGGTGGGAAGTGTACAAGACAAAACTTTCAAAGTTCAATCTTAGACACTTTTCTCAATTAAGGAAAAACTTTTTATATAAAAAGTACACAGAAAAATCAAAAAATTATTACATGCACTTTGTACCAAAGACCAAAGTGCATAGTCTTGCAAACACATATATGAAGGCTTGTCAGAGCAGTGCACACATACCTTGCAAGCCTTACCTTTGTAAGGCCAAATGTATGGCAATACAAAGAACTACCATTCCTGTTTTTACAGCATCATTAGCAAGATAAAATCAGATTTTAAAGTAGAGCTTACAAGGCAACCTGTACACTCCATGACTCCGAGTAATCCATTGGCTGCTAAAGCAAAACGAAGCAGAATGTCTCATAAGCAAATAAACAACACCGTTTACTCCAAGTTGGAGTAAACTCATGATAACTTGTAAACTCATGATAACTTGTAAAACGACACTCAACAAAAGTCTTGATTGTCAGGAAACAAACATCCAATTCAAGCATCCGTATAATTTGTACGACAACGTTTAATGTTCGATTCACACAAAATGTAAATATTGTAGAGCCGTCAAAAATAAATAAATAACAATTCCACGTATACGATGAACATTGAGCATCAGTAGCATTTATTATTCTTGTGCTTTTCTCTTTTTGTTTGTTCATTATATTGCTCTTGCAACGTGGAAATGTCGGACAAGCAAAATAATGGGATATGTGAGATGGAGACAATGTTTTTTTTTTCTATAATTCAACTGATATACAATTGATCAAAGTTTATAAAATATTTAAGTTGAACTTAGAAAAGTGATCAAGAAATAGTTATTTTTTGCATGAAGAAAGTGTGATAAAAATGGCTATTTTTTATAAAATAAATACATAAATAATGTTAATAATAATAACGCTCATAATAATAAAAATAATATAATAGTCATATAAGTTTGTTATCTTTGCCTATTCGTGATTTTGCTTAAAATTTACCATGATCATTGGTACAGCAAGCTCATGTTCATCCTGCGAGCACCGGCTATTTGTCTTCATTTGCTTGTTTGTCTTTTTGATCCTTCGTGTTTTTTTTTTTTTCTATGATCCTTGTTTTAGCAAACAGAAGAATAAAATGTCACATTACTCCTCCAGAATGATGGCCAGTATGAAGGAAGAAAATTCAGGCACTTCCAACAGCTCCTTGTCATTTTGCTCCCTCGGTCATCTTTGGAGGAAATACAAGTGAAGCATCGCCTGGAGCAAGGTTTTATGGGTGCAATGTCAGAGGGTTGAAGATGAGTAGGCTGGGAGTGGTTGATGGAAAAGAGCAGATGGGGGAGACCAAGAAGCAGAAACGATTACAGGAATATTGCTCGTCCTGACAGTGATGCTCCATTTTGTATTATGAACGGATGGTCGATGTGCACTTTGACATGTGGTGTGTGACAGAAGCAGACACGGACAGACTTTATTGGTGGTTAGGCGATGTGAAAAAGATGGTTCAGGAATCGCATCAATCAATTCACCCCCCTCGGCAGTGAATGACATACTCCATCAGATCATATATTTGTCCTTCAGCAGATGTATGATCGGATTGATGCCATTTTTGGAAGGTTGCACCAAGCCAATATGAACAGCATTAAGTTTACAGGATTTTAAGCTCATGGAGGAAATTGGACTATATTACAAATGGTTGTACTGTTGCACCAATTACAAGGATATTATATGGCAACAAACAAATTAACAGAGTTAATGGAATTTGAACCTGGGATTCCAGAAAAATGAGCGAAGTGATCAGTTGGGGATGCCAAGCAAATCGGCATCATAAGCTGATGCTAAAATGACAATTCCAAGTCATCCAACAAATAAAAACCTCTGGAAGAGATGCACTCTTTGGAACTCCTTGGATGAACAATCTGAAAGGACATTTACTGCACCAATCACATATTGAAGGTGGCCTCCAGGACAGGGAGACACCTTGTAATTCTCCTCAAAGGAAAGCCAATGCTTTTCAGAGATGTGTGCTCCTCCTACATACCCTCTCCAACCTCAAACGGCATCCCAAAGACTTTGATCGAGCGAAGGCAGAGTGTATTAGGTCGTGTTTGCCTCAAAATTTTGTGTAACCAATCCATGTAACTCTGCTCCCAACATATTTCCTGATACCTACTGTCCACTGAACTTTGTCTCCTTCTCACTGAAAAGGATAGATAAAGTTTTGTCTATCTTCGACCCTGCTTCGGTGACATGACCAGATTTTATCTGTGTCCATATTCTCAAATGCTACTGTGATGCTATTGCTTCTCCCCTGTCTGCTCTGATCAGCATGTCTTTCTTCTCTGGCCACCTGCATGGAAGTCAGCAAACTCCCTCTCATCACCATAAATGCAAAAAAGAGGAGAATCTCTCAACTACAGACCAATAAGAATGAAGAACGAGTCTGGCTGGTGAAAGTTAGTTGTCAGTTCAAAGCAAGATTTTGTAAGCATTAGTAAATGCTTGTAAATGAACAATTAAAATTGATGGTTCCATGTCATGTTTAGTTTAGCACACATGAGTAAATCGTAATTTAAACTGCTTGATGTAATGAGCGAATTTTGACTGTAGATGGCAGTATTGTACTGTAACCTGCCTGGTAAGATTCATGAAGATGCTGGAACATTCTCAGACGAAACTTCCAGTATGGACGAGAATTGCATTTGTTGGAAGACACGGGATTGTTCTGTGATACTATATAAACCTGCGAGAGGGAAGTGTTGAGAGATGGGTGAGATGTGATGAGCCCTGAGTTCGATCATACCCATGCTCGATGAGTGAACGATGTGTTAATATGCAGAGTGGTTGTTGATGTATGGAGTCAATGTAATCAGGTTGATTAAAGCTTATTCAGATTGTGTATTGGGAAAGAATTCCTTTGAGCTCTTTAATCATCTTGAACGGTCCAGTGTATGATAGAGGACATCGCGATGGGAATCGAAGGTTTGACAGCCCCGAAGGACGAGGTGAACAGGCATGAGTCATGTCGGCAGGACTGGCACAATGGGCAGTGGAAATAACTCAACGTGGAAATCAGAGACGAACATTATATGTAATGATGAACTTCCTCATTTGACTTTGCATCTGCTTATTTGAAATACAAGTTTAAAAAACGTTACACTGTTGATGCATCACTGTAATGCCACTCAGAAGTCACATACACCAAATGATAAAGATCCATTTAAGTGGGAGAACGTGCTGAGTCCAGTAACATGAGCAATATATGCACACGAAAGGGAAGAAAACCCTCGAGGTGTGTGTATCACCCCCACCCCAGGTACTAGTTTTGATCTGCATCACCGGACAGGTACAAAGATGAATGAAATTAACACAATGATGATTGAGGTATGCTAACCACCATATAAAGTAAGGATAAGCTGACGTTTCAGGAGTTCATCCTTCGTCGGAAGAAAACAAGGGGAGAGAGGAATGTTAACACCAGCAGCCTTGACCTATTCTGGGCCTATCATATCACAATTCTGGCCTCCAAAGCAGCCAGCCACAAATTTGTCAGCATGTCTGTGCTTATATGCTACTGTGTTCATTCTTTCGGTATTTCTCTGTACTCCCTTGGAGCGAACTCCATCTGTTCGGTCATTGTGTCATCATTCCTCCTCTGTCACTCAGCTCTTCCATGATCACTATCACAGTTTAAAATTTTTTTTTAATGCATAATAATAATTAGAAAGCGCAATGAAAGATTGGAGACCCTTGGCAGGCCTTGTTATGTGTGGTTTTATAATACATATTTTACAGATGTACTCGCATTCTAATTGTACATGGTTGAAAAAAATATGCATGTAAAAATTGTGGTCTATATTGGTACATTATGTGCAGATAAACAACTAAACAGAGACAGCCAGACAGCAGAATAGGGGACTCAAGTCGCCAAATTTTGTGACTTGTGACTTCACTCGGACTTGACAAAATTGACTTAAGACTCGGACTTGGGACTTGGTGTCTGGGGACGTGTGACTCGCTTACCACTTGAGTCTGTAATAACTCACAATGTTCAGAAATTGTAAGAAATCACAATGTTCAGAAAATAATTAAATTAATACATGGTGTAAAAAAAGTTGATAAATTATTTTCAGTTGGGCATGCACGGTTTGGTCAAATCAAGACATAAACTATAAATTGTACATGTACCTTGTACATGTAAACTACTGGTCAAAAGTTTTAGAACACCCCATTTTTCCAGTTTTTACTGAAATTTAAGCAGTTCAATGTTTCAATGTACTCTGAAATTAAAGCAAAGAACAAATAAACAATTGCAGATAAAAAAGAAATCATGGAATCGTTTTGTTGAACAAAATTCAAATCTAAATTTTTGAATCATCAAAATATCCATTTTTTGCAGATGTAAAGGCCCTGTCACACCTTGACGTTTTAGCCAGCATATGGCAAGGTATCAAAATGTATGTAAAACGCTGGCATACGCTGAACTATTGATGTTTTTTTCCAGCTTTGGACATATTCATAACGAGTTGGACATATGCATAACATATTAGTAATGTACACAGAACGTTTCGATAACACAAAGATAACTTATATCAACGAATGCTGAGCGTGTTGTCGGCGTTCACAACCTCTGCCCAACGATAGTCTAACTTATGCATAGCGTGTGGCAGCGTATCG
Source organism: Eptatretus burgeri (assembly GCF_056783735.1). NCBI lineage: Eukaryota > Metazoa > Chordata > Myxini > Myxiniformes > Myxinidae > Eptatretus > Eptatretus burgeri. The sequence goes on from NC_140969.1 coordinate 75,298,527, forward strand.
CCGACGATCACGTGGCGTAGGCTATTAATAGGCTGCGGCTCGACAAATCAAATCATAACCGCACTAGACATTGAAGTGCCAGCCGCTGTCACACCTTGACGATTTAGCCAGCGTATATCAACGTATGAAAAAATTGCCAAATATGCTTGCACACGTCAAATACGTTATGGGTAAGTTTTGTGTACATTAAGAGCACGCTGAAGTACGCTGGCATACGTCGTAGTACGCCGAGTATGTCGAGAAATTTTCAGCATGTTGAAAAATTTTCGACGTATGCCAGCATATGACAAATGTTCCGCATATGCTGGCCATAAGTTGTAGGCAAGTTACGCGATCGTTGACACACGTCGACACACGTTACTTGTAAGTTACTCATAAGTCGAAACACGTCGAGGTAATGCTTAGCATCAGTGTTCCAGACTCCCTGTTTTTTTTTTTCTTTTTTTTTTTCTTCGGTATGACGGTGATGTTGACACTTCGATTTCTAGTGCGGTTATGATTTACATCGTTGAGCGGCAGCCTATTAATTTTATTATAACCGCACTAGAAATCGAAGTGTCAACATCACCGTCATACCGAAGAAAAAATAAACAAAACCAGGGAGTCTGGAACACTGACGCTAAACATTACCTCGATGTGTTTCGACGTATGATTAACTTGCAAGTAACGTGTGTCGACGTGTGTCAACGATCGCGTAACGTGCATACAACATGTTACTCATCGGTTAGAAATAAGTTTCGGATATGCTAAACTTTACCTCGACATGTTTCGACTTAAGAGTAACTTACAAGTAATGTGTGTCGACGTGTGTCAATGATCACATAACGTGCCTACAACTTATGGCCAGCATATGCTGAACGTGTGAGTCATATGCTGGCATGCGTCAAAAAATTTCAAGCATGTTAAAATTTGTCGACGAGCTCGGCATACTACGACGTATGCCAGCGTGCTCTTAACGTATACAAAACTTACTCATAAAGAATTCGACGTGTGCCAGTGTTTTAGACAAATTTTTCTTACGTCAGCATAAACTGGCTAAATCGTCAAGGTGTGACAGGGCATTAACAGCCTCACATACTTGTGGCATTGTTTCTACAATGGAAATCAAATATTGTTTGGAAAGATCTCCCAACACTGTTGCAGAGGTTCCTACAAATGTGTTGCACTTTTAGGTTGCTTTGCTTTCAACCTTCTGTCCCGTTTGTCCCAAACCAGCTCGATGGGGTTTAAATCTGGAGACTGTGCTGGCCATTCCATGATTTGAAGCCTACCGTGTTGTTATTTTCTTCTTAGGAAGTTCTGACATAGCCTGGAGGTATGTTTTTGGTCGTTATCTTACTGAAGGATGAACCCCTGACCAACTAGGCATAGACCAGACGGTATTGCATGACACACCAAAAATGCTGTGGTAGCCCTTTTGGTTCAGGGTGTCAGTCACTCTGTGCAAGTCACCGACTCTGGATCCAGTAAAAGAGACCCAGATCATCACGCTTCCTCCTCCATGTTTGACAGTTGGTGTCACACACTGAAGAACCATCGTTTCGCCTACTCAACGGCGTACAAAAACCCTCCGTGATGAACCGAAAATTTCAAACTTTGATTCATCAGTCCAGAAGACCTTCTTCCAGTTTTCAGTAGTTCACTGCCGGTGCTTCATGGACCAGACAAGCCTCTTTTTCTTGTTTTGCCATCTTAGCAATGGCTTTCTTACTGCCACTCTAACGGTCAAACCTGTAGCTCAAAGTCTTTTCTTCGCAGTTGAAAATGAGACTTCCTTACTTCGACCAGTGTTAACCTGTGCTTGAAGCTGCTGTCCTGTGAGCCACTTATCATGCAAGCTGTTGACTCTCAGAAATTTGTCTTCTGATTGTGTTGTGGCTTTGGGTCTGCCAGACTTCTTCCTGTCAGAGTTTCCTCCAGTTTCCAAGTGCCTTTTGATGGTGTGGGAAACTGTACTCACTGACACCTTGGCTTGCTTTGCAATTTCTCCAAAGGAAAGACCTACACTTTTAAGGGTTATAATGGTCTGTCTGTCTTCCTTTGTTAATTGTGTTTTTCTCACCATTATGATAGCAATGTACTACTTCCTGCAGTGCAGTATTGTCCAATTAATGCTTCAGAGGGTGTAACAACACAGTCTGTTCCAACACTACTTTGAAAGACAGATGGTTTGTGAATAATCAACAAAATTTGGGACACCTGTCGGAATTGTTTATGTCAACTTTCAAGGCTTAATTTACTTCCATTGCTGCAGAACAGCTGCAATGCTAACCCATTACTTGTTCCCTGAAAAGGGCCTTTTTAACAACTCTGAAATTTACATTATTTTCAGTTTTTGGTAACTTACACTTTTTTTTTTTAACCTCTGGCAGTTTACCGCTTAGCTTTGTACCATTTCAGGTTATTCACTGGACGTGAACTGCTTAAATTTCAGTAAAAACTAGAAAAATTGGGGTGTTCTAAAACCTTTCGACCAGTAGTGGACATAGTACATGTGCTACATGCTAGCGCTAAAAGCTGCCCGATCACATACCATTCTCCACAAAGGTTAAAGGGAGTGTCCCCTCTCCATACAACACAGAGCACACCGTGTCTACATGGCAAGCACCAGTCTTCCCAACAAAGGAAGCAAGGCTTTATTCAAATTGTGTCTCATCGAGAAAACTTGGCCCCGTGCATGTCCAGACCCGATCAAATGATTTTTTTTTGATGATTTAAATGTCATTTGGCTTGGATTATTTAAATTTCGTCAATAATTGTAAATGATATCAGAAAAAGAATTGAAGTTAATTCGTTATACATTTCATTTTCCCCAGTGTCCCACCCCTTCCTAATTCCCTTGTGTCACACCTTCCTTCCCAATTATACGTTTCATTTTATCGTACATAATAAATATACAAGTAAATTATTAAAATCCCCTTTCCCATTCCACATTGAATGCTTTGGCTGTACGTGTAAACATTTGAACAAAAGCTGAGGTTACTGACTAGTCTCATGCACATATGTTCAATTCGGTACACTAGATATGAAAGTAAATTTAACAGGCATTTACTTTTGATGGGACCAAAGCCAAAAATGTCCATTGTATAAAGTTGACAAATAAAAAAAATGAGTTAAACAGCTTTTCAGAACATACGTTGCAAATGAAGCCCTGTGTCTTAATTCCTGCATAGCTTGCACTCCAAGGTTTATTAGTAAATGTTGGACTTGACACAAGTTGAAGTAATTCAGGGTGTTCCAAAAAGATCCAAACAACTTTGGTTGTTAATACGTTTAAAACTACAAATGATACAACGATACTTAGTTTTTATGATACAGAAACTCATAACTTTTTGTAAACACCATCAATACACTTCAATGTGAGCTCCATTTGTCGCATGCAGGAACTCAAGGTGGTACACGAGTTCTTGCCTTGTTCGGCTCAGCATGTTTGCGTCCACCAGTGCACATTAAGCTATGATCGGAGAACGAAGATCCTACAGGTTTTCCACCTTGGCGTTGCAGACAATATCTTTGACAAGCCCCCACAGAAAAAAATATCAAGGGGGGTTATATCTGGTGATTGTGGGGGCCAAGCGGTTGGTCCATCTTGGCCAATCCAGCCACCTTGAATTTTTTCATTCAGGACGTCTCGAACGACGAAGTCCCAATGAGGGGGAGCACCATTCTGTTGAAAAATGATATCAGGTTGCAGATCTCCAATCTGTGGGAAGGCAAAACCTTCCAACATGTTCATGTAAATTGTTGAGGCCACTATATCCTCCGCAAAGAAAAACAGACCCACCAAGCAGTCATGGAGAAGACCACACCACACATTCATTCCAACATGTTCATGTAAATTGTTGAGGCCACTGTATCCTCCACAAAGGAAAACGGACCCACCAAGAGGTCATGAAGAAGGTCACACAACACATTGACCGTTGGAATGTCATGTATGTGTTCAATGACCATGTGGGGGGGCTTTAAGAGTCCGAGATCCTCACATTGTGCCAATTGACCTTCTCTGATACATGAAAGCAAGCTTTTTCTGTGGACATGACCTTTTTCAGGTAATCTTCATCATCCTCTATGCAAGCGAGCATTTCCACGGCAAATGCCTTGTGTTTGGATCCATCATTTGGTTTGAGTTCCTGCAGAATCTGCACCTTGTAGGCACAAAGCTTCAGTCTTTTATACAAAATGTTGTGTGCAGTGTTGGTTGGTACTTTCAGTTGTCTGGATATGCATCAGATTGATTTTCTGGGACTTTGTTGAAATGATTCATGTGCTGTTCAACATCTGCTACATGTGTGCTTGGTCGACCTGTACTTTTCTGTTTCTGACAACTTCCAGTCTCCTTCGACCTCTTGTACCACTCTCTGATACGAGTCCGTGATGGCGGATTCCTTCTATACCATGTACGGAAATTACGCTGAACTTGTGTGTCGGATCTCATCCACCAGACCTGGAAATAAAGCAAACTTTATGAGTTCCTGTATCATATAAAACAAAGGGTATCACTATATCATTTGTGGCACAAAATATCTTAACAACCAAAGTTGTCCAGGTCTTTTTGGAACAGCGTCTATTACAGTGACTTGAGACATGATTTGAAAGTTGCCCTCAAATACTTGAGACTTGGCTGAGGTGACTTACTGACATCTGTGACAGACAGTCACACCCAAATGCAATAACCTTCCCTCTGGTGAACTTCTACACAGGAGGATGCCATTTGGCTAATCAAAGCCTTGACAGTGATCGCCAACCTATGCTTGTTTGACCATGCTCTCTTCTTCTTCTTTCGGCTGCTCCCTTTAGGGGTCGCCACAGCAGATCATCTGTTATGATCCGCATAATAATTTGGCATAGGTTTTACGCTGGATGCCCTTCCTGACGCAACCCTGGTCGCCTCTTACGACACAGGGATAAGGATAGGGTTTCGCCATGATTCCGGGCTGCCCTACACCCTCTCATAGCACGGCCCAGCGCAGAGCCCCCGTCCTCAAGCAATCCTCCAACCCAAGCCTCCGAGTAGCCGGATTACAGGCGCACGCCACTACGCCCGGTTTGTTTGACCATGCTCTATTGTTTTAAAATGCTGATTGCCCAGCAAGGAAGTACCACATACCATTTTAAATTCTTTGTTATAACTCAGAGTTGTAACTATAACAGCCTCCCAGACTAAGAGAGGACATTCCAACGATTATGCCACCGGGGCTTGTTATAGCAAACCAAAAGCATCAGACTATGTAAAAATGTGAAGATTATCTCTGTTGAGGGACACAGCAAACAAAACAAAAAGCACAATCCATTCTATCACAATAAGCTGTTGATTTAGTTTGAGAATTTGACAGAAAAGCTGCGACATTGCTCACGTCACATCTTCAACACAAGAGGAGGCATTCTGCCCACGTGGGATATAAGTGTGTATTCCGAAGTATCATAAGGTTGCTTAATTGCTGCGGTATCGGTACATTAACACTTCTCAAGTATGTGCATAAGTTATTTCACACTGCATAAATGAGAACATCAAAATGAATGAGGTGACAGTGAAACTCAATGCCCTTTAGCAAGAATTATAAAAAAAGATGAAAAGAGAATACCATCTCGGGATTGGAGTCGTAAAATCTCGTGATGAAGTGTCCAATCAAAGACTTGTAAAGATGAAAGTTTATGATAAAATTGCTTAACATTCGACACCTAAAAAGACATTTAGCAACATAACAAGCCCTTTAGAGAAACAATTGCTCAAAATGTGTTGCCTATTATGGTGAGCAGTTATACATCCACGGTCGACCATCAACGGTCATATAAGATACAAATCCTCTTTTGGTGTTCCCTCTTGAGTACGTCTTGTGACGTCACCCAACAAATTTGAAAGTATGTAGAGTATAGACACCATATCTTGGTTTGATTGTTAATTCCTTATATCCTTGGTCTTCCGTGCGATGCGGATACAGGCGTCTTTACAATCTGCATATATAGAAAGAGATGACAGATGTTTGTTCGTAAATGGTTAGACTGGTGGAATGATTCAGTGAGAAAACTGCTGCTTATATATTCAAACATAAACGTGATGAATGTGTATAAATAAAGAAGCCGACCTACATTTGGGCGTTTCAGCATTCCCGATGGAAAAGACTTGATTCTTGATTTGATGTTGATGATGCAGAAATTTTTTTTCCTCCCATCTGAGATAGCAAAGGAAACAAGACGACTTGGAAGTGCAGCAGCTGAGCGAATGTAAATTGGGTAACCCTAATGAAAGAGATTTGAGTGACCAGAGCATTTCAGTGCCGAGTAAAACGAAAGAGGTGAGTGTAACCGTGGATTAAAGGCTGCAGGATTCTCTGCTGTTTGGAGATTTTCAGATCATTTTAGAGTTTTAGCACTTTTGAAACACTTATCAGAGCTTGTGACTCCTAGAAATGTTCAGGAAGGGTGATGATGTATTACGAGGGCTGATTTATTAACTGAGGCTAAACATTTTAGCAATTGAGGAGTTTGTACTTACATTACTGTCGGAGGTGGACATTAAGGGACAATGGGTGAAGAAATTCACTGTTGCAGAAATGGCTTCTAGGGTTTAAGGTTTTATAGCTTAGAAATAGTTATTCTCTTGGTGCATGCATTAGCAAAAGAGTGAAGTCATTTAATTGTGATAAAGAGCTATGCGTTGATATTTGCATAGAAAGTTGTCATCTTCCCTCCATAATGTTTGTGTCTGAAAACGCTTTTGCCTTGAAACTATTTTTAATGTTCTTTCCTTTGTAAAATGTCATAACTGGAGGCTTGTCCTTGCAACCCCAAAGAGCCAATAATTTTGGTGCGAATGCACAAGCCTGGAACTTTTGAGATGAACCGAGACGATCAGGGATGGGATCTCACTGTGAGTTCCGACCGAACCACCAATAAGCGTGGGGCAGACAGCGCTGAGCAATGTCATGGCGCAAGGCATCCTGTGCATGATAGATTGGCATTCAGTTGGGGTCCAGTCAAAGTTGATCGGAGTGCCCCAGCAGAGGGTTCAGGAGGTGTGCATCAGTTTGAGTTCCAGTTATCGAGACACGTTGCCGTTCCAGTTCGCAGACCCAAGAAAGATTGTGTGCTCCCACCTCTCACCTGCCAGAGAATAGGTATTCTCTATTCTCACCCCCCCTCCCCCACCCCTCCAGCTGGGATATGGAGTTGTTGACTCCAAACAGAACCTTATGGGCCATTATGGGTATTTTCAGTCCTGTCAATTTTTCTGGTTTTTCTCGCGTAGTTTGCCTCTGGACCCATTAAGGGTTATTTTGTAAAGACTCTTCCATCCGTACAAAACCTGGGGATGGGAGCATACTTTGAGGTCGAAATAGAGTTGTATAAAATGTTTTCGTGTTCCCTGTTTTCCCTCCCCTTTTTCTTAAATACACACATGATCGAACTGGGACTCAATTGAGTTTCTCAAGTCAGCACAATCACAAAAATGTTCCGTTTTATGAATCGCAGAAAGGACAGATTTGGCCAGATGTTTAACATTCAAATTTAAACCCCTCCCCCATCAAGTGTGACAAATCACTCTAAGTCATGGTTTTGAGTGGCTTGGTGAGGAGGAGGAATCTGGCCGTGTCACTCAACTGACCTCGGATAAACCAAATTGAGCGAGACAAAGCTGAGATTTAGCTCTTGATCCAGACCGGAGCATCTGGGCCAATCAGTTGACGTGACTGCTGCATTTGAGCAGAGAATAGCAGAATAATGGGTGATGTGTTCAGAGACAGAGACAGAGACAGACAGAGAGAGAGACAGACAGAGAGAGACACAGAGAGAGAGTGAGAGAGAGAGAGAGAGAGAGAGAGAGAGAGAGACAGAGAGAGAGATAGAGAGAGAGAGAGAGAGAGAGAGAGAGAGAGAGAGAGAGAGAGAGAGAGAGAGAGAGAGAGAAAGACAGAGAGAGAAAGAGAGAGAGAAAGAGAGACAGAGAGAGAAAGAGAGAGAGAGAGAGAGAGAGAGAGAGAGAGAGAGAGAGAGAGAGAGAGAGAGAGAGAGAGATAGAGAGAGAGAGAGAGAGAGAGAGAGAGAGAGAGAGAGAGAGAGAGAGAGAGACAGAGAGAGAAAGACAGAGAGAAAGACAGAGAGAGAAAGACAGAGAGAGAAAGACAGAGAGAAAGACAGAGAGAGACAGAGAGAGAGAGACAGACAGACAGAGAGACAGACAGAGAGACAGAGGCAGAGAGACAGAGAGACAGAGAGACAGAGAGACAGAGACACAGAGAGACAGAGAGACAACAAATAACCCAAGATTCACATCATCGATAATTAATCATAATAATATTATTAATAGTACAATATAATAGATTTAATATGTATATGTTCCCTGACAAGAAACTTCAATGCAGGAATCCATTAGGCCCATCAAGCCACAACAACGGTTGCCAACCTACGACCGTTTTGTTTATGCTCTATCCTTTTTTTAAACGCTGAGTATCAAGCAAGGTAGCAGCACATACCATTTTGGTACAACTCAGACTGGCTTTGAACCACAAGCTTCCATACTCAGAGAACACACACTCCAACCATTACACAACTACACCTGGTTGGATAACAACGAACCCCTAAACTCTGCCGATCAGATCCGGTGCTTGTTGGGACATTTGAGATAAAAAGTGTTTATTGAAATCGGGTGAAAGTTTATTTATTTGGTAGGGACAGCTCCATTTGAGCATTTGGTCTTCTTCTTCTCCTTCTCCTTCTTAAGTTTTCAGCACGTGGCAGCGAGTAGTACCATTGGATGGGGGGGGGGGAGGAGGTGCAAGTATGCCACTGATGCAACACCCCCTCTAGGTTAGCGCAGGAATTTGTAAATTGTTTGGGGTGCTGGTGATAGCTCACTGACTTCATGAAGGACACCATGGGATCTTAAACGCCCACCAACTAATACTGGCAGATGCAATTCTCCGTTTCATGTACATCCGAGGGATGGCACACACATGGAGGCCTCACCCTGCCTGCGCGAGATCATTTTATTAGTCAAATTATATGCTTGTACATCTGTAAATCAAATCAAAGCTCATATGGCTGTGCCAATATGGAGAACTCGCAAATGAAAAATTACTCATAGAGCAACAACATGGTGAAACGGAACGGCACTCCGTAGAGAACATACCTCCACCAGGCTGAATAGTTTACATTTTGTATACCACTGATAGGTCGGATCTGATACCGGACCTTAACCAAAATCAAATTGGCATGTTTTTGTCACCTGATCAACTCTTCCACCTCGTTTTATCAGAATTCGTCCGGTATTTTTTATATATCCGGTCCGGCATTTTATCAACTTTTAGAGATAACATACTATACATAGTTTTTGGCCCCATCTCTTAATGGTGAAGAATCACCTGAAAAATTCTCGTATCCAGAACCAGATTCAGATCTTCATCAAAATCGAATCAATTAGTCCTTGACACACACACAACCTGTCCGCGAAGTTTCATCCGAATCTGTGCTCAACTTTTTGAGATATCATGCAATATTGTTTTTAGCCCCATCTATCAATGATTAATATAATCAGTTAAGAATTATATAATTTTCGTATCCAGATCAGGATTCGGATCTTCACCAAAATTGAATGATTTCTTCTGAGTGGCACTCCCAACCTGTCCTCCAAATTTTGTATGAATCCATCCATAACCTTTTGAGATAGTGCAATGTATCGTTTTTGGCCCCATCTCTCAATGGTGAAGAATCACTTAAAATTCTCAGATCCGGATCTGAATTCGGACCTTCACCAAAATTTAGCATTGCTGTCCTTGACCAGTCGCCTTCACACACAAGAAATAAAAATAAATAAGAGAGTTCCGTTCAACGTATATGACGTGAAAGCCAGTTACTGGGTTGATATCTTGATATCAATGTTAACAATGATGGGTTTTCTTTAACAATGATAACAATTTTCAAAAATAAAGGTTCAAAAAAGCCTCTTTTTAATTAAGGTTTTGAATGCCTCAGACACTCAACTGATTATTTCAAGACCATTGGTCCTTCCTGTCATCAAAGTTGAGATGAAAAATTTGTTTCTCAGAAATCAGTGTCCCATGTCAAATGAGAATTTTTATTTTAGTAATATCTGGTCCAGATTCTCCATGAAAGGTTCACCGTGCACTCATTTATTCCCTGTGCATCAGCTGCTTGTGAGTTTTATGATTTACTCTCAGGAAGGTTACAATGAAGTCAACAGCAAAGGATACATCATCATGATATAAACACTTTTTGGCAAAGGAAATCAGAAAAAATGATCCAACATATGGAAATCCTATGAATTACATCATACACAACGTCCTTGATGTAGATACAAATGTCACCCACGATTTTCACCTGCATAGTCATTAGTGTGCAAGGTCACAGACTGCAATATTTGTAGTCACAGTATGAAAACCTTGAAGTCAGTGAGTAACACCTTGAAACTATTCATGGACAATTTTTCATTTTACTTATCAGTCAAGCAGCTTTTATGAAATATTACAAGCATTGTGAACAAGGGGTGATACAACTGGATTAATGATGTCAGATGTTTCATAGGCTTTCCAGATGATCAGGGATATTTTTTAACATGACAGTGAGGTTACAAAATTAATTTTGATGACCAAAGAAGAAAAACAAACATTAAAACAGGATTACAAATGCAGCAAAAGGAATACAATAAAAACAAGTTTCATTCTTTTGTATTTCTAAAGAACATTCTCATGACAATTCTTATTCCGACATACCTCTTACATGCTGTTGATGTTAATTTCATATTCGTATTCATATGTTCTGCCCGAAGGCAGGCTCAGGAGTACCAAAGCAGTTTCTTGGCAAGGGTTGTACTAGGTGGTTTGCCATTGCCTTCCCAGCAGTAGTTCGGGCAGGAATTTGGAATTTGGAATTTGGACATATGCCAGCAATATCTCACCGACTCTTCACAAAGGACACCATTGTATCTTTCATGTCCACAAACTCTCTCTCCCTATCGAGTGCAGCCTGTGGCTGCTGGTTGCATCATTGGTTGGGACGCGGCTATGCCGCTGATGCAGTGTCCCCCTTACCAGTACACTGGTACTCATTTTGCCGACCTCGGAAGGATGACATGCTGAGTCAACCTCCTGGTGCATTTTAATTCAGCGGCCAACTGGGCTTGAACTCAGGACCCTAGGATGCCAAGCCACCACCCTAATCACTCAGCCAACACCAGGCTGTCCACAAACTAATGACAACAGACAGGATGCCTGGTTTAACATCCATCCGAGGGATGGCACACACACTGATGAATCACCTTACATGTGAAGCATTGGAATGTCAGTTTATAGCTGGGTTGAATTCAAATCCAGGCAAGACAGCTGAGGGGTGAGTCTGTGTACATCTCGGCCATCCTGTCAACCATGCTATTAAACACATGGTTGCACATTTTTAATCTAAAACAACAACATAACAACAACAACAATAACAATCACCACAGCTTTTAAATCACAGCAAACACAATTCAAAATGTAAAAAATGCAACTACAAAAATATTATTTAATATTTCCAGAAGTATAAGTGCAGGAGAGGTTTTCAGCAGAATGGACAGAACAGGACCAAGGGGCCACATCTTGAGATTAAAGAAGAGGAGATAATTAGGACAAAAGTTAGGCAGGGGTCTTGCACTCAGAGATTAATTAATGAATGGAATGGTTTCCCTGGAAAGGTAGTGGCAGGAGAAACAAGAGAAATGTTTAAATTGAAATTATATAGGTACCTAGAAGCCATGGGGTGAGAAGGGTACTTGCATGGATATTAACAGCACTAGTAGGTCGCTCGGTATGCATGGGTTATTGTATACATGTATAGTGATTGGGATATCTGTGAAAAGGTCTCAAAAGTGAATGTGCTGTTGAAATTCGTTCATTCCTCATCCTATACAACCCTTTTCATCCATAAAAAAAATTAAAAAACGGTTATGGTCCTGTGCCTACTCTGTCATCTTGATAGTCACTCTCCTCCTCCTCCTCCTCCTCCTCCTCCTCCTCCTCCTCCTCCTCCTCATACTCATCCTCTTCACTTCCTCCCTCTCCACCAACCAGTAAAATTCGGTAAATGGTCAGGATTGTGTTAGTATCACAGTTTATGAACTAGAGGGGGAGCACTCGGTAGAGTGCAAAACCTCCGCCGCAAATACTGCGAGGTCACTCAATTGAACCTGATATCCTATTCATTCAAATTGACATCAACAGTGCTCACAGAGTTATAGTTTGCAACTTTCTCTTTGACTTTTAACTTTTACATACTCAATTCATTCGTCATAACGAGATTCCTCAGAAATTGATTTTACGTGGGTATATCCACCTGAAGTTCCAAAATCAGCCGCAATTATAATTTTGGCATGTTTTTTTTTGTTGGAAATCACTTATAACATGTAGAAATGCAAAAAAAAAATCGAAATTTTGTTGAAAAAAAAGTTGCAAAAGTTTTTTTCTCCAACAATTTTTTTTTTTTGGGGGGGGGTGGAGTTGGAAATCACTTAAAACATGTATAAATGCAAAAAAAAAATTCAAATATTTTTTTCAAAATGGCCGCCATAGCGGCCATATTGGATTTTGGACCAAGTCCAAAATCTAATGGCATGATCCTTGGACCATACCTAATCCCCCCACCAAGTTTCGTAGAAATCCGTCGAGGAGTTTTTCCGTAATACTGTTCACAAACAATCAAACTAAAAGAAAGGGGTGAAAACAGTAACCTCTGATTTTTGATGGCGGAGGTTAACTAGAGGGGGAGCACTCGGGAAAGTGCAAAACCTCCACCACCAATACTGCTGGGTCACTCAAGTGAACTTTATATCTTATTCATTAAATATGGTCAACAGTGCTGAGTTATAGTTCTTTTCTCCATTTTTTTTTTGGGGGGGGAGTGTTGGAAATCACTTAAAACATGTAAAAATGCAAAACAAAAGAAATCGAAATTTTGTTGAAAAAAAAGTTGCAAATTTTTTTTTTTTCTCTAACAATTTTTTTTGGGGGGTTGGAAATCACATAAAACATGTAGAAATGCAAAACAAATTGTTTTTCTTTTTTTTTTGGGGGGGTAACAATTTTTTTTTGGGGGGGTTGGAAATCACTTAAAACATGTAAAAATGCAATAAAAAAATTTTTCTCAAGCTATTTTTTTTTGGGGGCGGGGTAACTTTCTTCTGGGGCGGTTGAAAATACACTTAAAACATGTAGAAATGCAAAAAAAAAATTTCTCTTTATTTTTTGGGGGGGAGGTAAAAAAAAAAATTGGGGGGGGGTTGGAAATCACTTAAAACATGTATAAATGCATTGTTGTATAAATGTATTGTATAAATGTACAAAACATGTATAAATGCAAAAAAAAAAAAAACATTTCTCTCACAAATTTTTTTTTTTGGGGGGGGGGAACCAAGTCCAAAATTTAATGGCATGATCCTTGGACCATACCTAACCCCCCCCCCCCACCAAGTTTCGTCGAAATCTGTCGAGGGGTTTTCCGTAATACTGTTCACGAACAAACAAACAAACAAACAAGCAGTCATAGACTGGTACTTACGAAATCATCAACTTGACGTCTGACCTTGTCTAATAAAAGCTGACTCTTGAGAAGGTAGCGACACAAACCAGAAGTTTCTACGATGATTCTGTACCAAACCATCAAAAATCGAATGTTTTGGATGTTTGACCTCACTGTGACCTTGACCTTTGACCGATTTTGACCAAAATCTAATCAGGGCAAGTCACCACCCTCCTGAATCACGTGGTGTAATTTGACATTGGAAGCTTCTTCAGTTCTCGAGCTATCATTTTTTGGATGTTTGACCTCACTGTGACCTTGACCTTTGACCGATTTTGACCAAAATCTAATCCGCACAGGCCATCAGCCTCCTGAATTACGTGGTGTAATTTGACATTGGTAGATTCTTCCGTTCTCGAGTTATCTGTACCAAACCATCAAAAATCGAATATTTGGCCTCACCATGACCTTGACCTTTGACCGATTTTGACCAAAATCTAATCAGCACGAGCCATCACCCTCCTGAATCACGTGGTGTAATTTGACATTGGTACCTTCTTCTGTTCTCAAGTTATCGTGCCTACAAACAAACAAACAAACAAACAAGCAGTCATAGACTGGTACTTACGAAATCGTCAACTTGACCTCTGACCTTGTCGAATAAAAGCTGTCTCTTGAGAAGGTAGCGACGCAAACCAGAAGTTTCTACGATGATTCTGTACCAAACCATCAAAAATCGAATGTTTTGGATGTTTGACCTCACTGTGACCTTGACCTTTGACCGATTTTGACCAAAATCTAATCAGCGCTACCCACCACCCTTCTGAAGCACCTGATGTAATTTGACATTGGAAGCTTCTTCCGTTCTCGAGTTATCATTTTTTTGGATGCTTGACCTCACTCTGACCTTGACCTTTGACCGATTTTGACCAAAATCTCATCAGCACTAGCCATCAGCCTCCTGAATCACGTGGTGTAATTTGACATTGGTAGCTTCTTCCGTTCTCGAGTTATCTGTACCAAACCATCAAAAATCGAATATTTGACCTCACTGTGACCTTGACCTTTGACCGATTTTGACCAAAATCTAATCAGCACTAGCCATTACCCTCCTGAATCACGTGGTGTAATTTGACATTGGTAGCTTCTTCCGTTCTCGAGTTATCTGTACCAAACCATCTAAAAATCGAATATTTGACCTTGCTGTGACTTTGACCTTTGACCGATTTTGACCAAAATCTAATCAGCACTAGCCATCACCCTCCTGAATCATGTGGTGTAATTTGACATTGGTAGCTTCTTCCGTTCTCGAGTTATCGTGCCTACAAACAAACAAACAAACAGAAACGGAAGGCATCAATATACTTACGAAATCTTTAGATTTCGTAAGTAACAAACAAACAAACAAACAAACAAATAGAAAGGGGAAAACAGTAACCTCCATCCATCTTCGAAGATGGTTGAGGTTAATAAATTAATGAGTGCAGATAAAAAGCATGGGCATGTTGGGGCAGTCAAATCGCCTCCTCCTGTGTACAAGTTCCTCGTATTAGGACATGGCTGTGCCAATCATGTAGTTCTCGTGCCCCAAGGAAGTGTACATATACTGGGAAGTCTTGCTGTTGCCAATCTAATGTGGTTGTGATTGTAAACCGCAATCACCAGATTACATTGGAGAAACTTAGCCAGTTCAGCCAACCCACAAACAATTTCATTGCAATAATATAACAAGGAGATTATTTAAGTTGTGCATTACTAGAATTGCTTATCGCGATTTGTAGCATGATGGTGCAACCTGAAACTTTCCTTGTGAGATTTTATTGGATGAAACATGCTCGACCGACAAAGACCATTTTTGCATTTATTTCATTAAGTGAGTAAATATACACAACTTAACGGTAGAAAGGAACTTTTCAGAAAGTAAAATAAGGAGCCTACCTATAATTTGAAATTTATTGCAAAGAAGTATATTTTGCCGTAATCTTATCCTGACCATAAACATAAATATTGCGACAAATAATGTTATGTTGACAGCCATTTTTAATAGGCTCATCTGCATAGAACATCTCTTGCCTGAATGAGACTGGCAAATTTGATTTGGACATTTTTTTTTTATTCAACATTTCTTTTTTTGGTGTTAAAGATTTGCCATCCAATGTAAAGCAATGATAAGGAGACTAATTATCAAAACAAATATGCTGGTCTTTATGGTTAAGATTACACAATGGAGACCTTCATGGAGCGGTAACATGCATGGCTTTGCCTGGTGTGGCCTTCTTGCGGTGAAAATCCACACTTTGTCGTTGACATTTGACGTCCTCAGGTCAATTTGGAATGGTCACTGCAACAATGCAATCCCATGCGATGTCTATGTATTCTTTTCCATACAATCAGTGCTGATCAACCAGTCTCTTGACAGTGAATATACTCAATGGTTTGCCCCCAGCCTTTCCAAGCAGTAGTTAGAGCAGAAATTTTGAATTTGGCCAGGGTGCCACCACACAATGACATAGTCTTGAAAAAGTCAGCGTGAGATCTTTAATGGCCAAAATATGCGAGCTTATGGGACACCTCACTCAACAACGATTTTAAGGACTCAAGGTAATGCCCTGCCTGGAAAGCACCAGGGTGATCATTTATTGTTGGGTCAGGAATCGAACTGATATAAAGGTACGTGTACTCCCTTTGAACCATCATGCCAACTGCTGATATATATATATATATATATATATATATATATATATATATATATATATATATATATATATACATATATATATATATATATATATATATATATATATATATATATATATATATATATCTCTATCTTCTTCTTCTTCTTCTTCTTCTTCTTCTTCTTCTTCTTCTTCTTCTTCTTCTTCTTCTTCTTCTTTCGGCTGCTCCCGTTAGGGGTCGCCACAGCGGATCAACCGTCTCCATTTCGCTCTATTCTCCACATCTTCCATTGACACTCCAACCACACGCATGTCCGCCCTCACCATATCCATGAACCTCTTCTTTGGCCTTCCTCTTCTCCTCCTGCCTGGCGGCTCCATCTTCAACATCCTTCTCCTGATTCCAACCCTCACCTGCACATTTCTACCCTTCCCCTTCTCCCACTGCCTCCGGACTCGCCTTCCCAGTCTCCTTCTCCTCCTTTGCCCAGCAGTAGCACAATTTCCACTAGTACCCTGCTGACCACCGGTACCGGTGGTGGTCGTTGGTAGCCCGGGCCTTGACCGATCCGGTATGGAAATTCGTTTTGTTGTATATATATATATATATATATATATATATATATATATATATATATATATATATATATATATATATATATATATATATATATATATATATATGTATATCACTGCTCTGTAAAACTGCATGTCTCCAAGGCAATCGCACAACATACAGTGAACCCCAGGCAGTTATTTCAATAGTATATGTCTTTGATCATCCCTTCCATATGTCTAGTGGGTAAAAAGGGGAGAGATTTGTAACATGGAACTCTCATAGTCTGGTCTTTTATATCTCTTATATCCTCCACTTTAACCTTTGACCTTTTCCCTTCTGTTACACGAACCATGCAAGCAAGCACACATGCCACGCAAGTAAGAATGAGCACACACTAGGAACATTTCCAACATGTTCACACTGTGGGCGCATCAGACCAGCCGTACACCGGTACATCGCTTTGTTGGAGTTTGCGCCCCCATTCCCTGTTAAAATGTGTGCAACAATTCACAAATGCAACCTCACCTCAGATTTCACTTCACTCACCAAACCTCACCATGTTCACCACAACCACTTCCTACAACTGGGAGAAATACCACTGCAGCAACCCATGCTAAATCCCGACTTTTATTCACCATCTCACTACAAGCACCAATGGTGAAGGCACTCGGCCTTCACCATGGACACTACGTGGCGATCATCACTTTCTACCAATAACACGTCGCCACCATCTCTCATGACTGATGCCAAGACAAGAGGACCTTGCTCTATGACCGCTGTAACTGCCCCATGGTCGTCAAATCCACAACAAAACCTCAAGGGACCTGAAAAGGAAGTGGGTCGACCTGATCCAGGGCATAACGTGCAGTGCGAACGTGTGCTGCAGCTTATGAGGGGACCAGCCAATAGTGCAAGGATTCCAGTATTATGAGGGGACTTGCCAGTAGCGCAAGGATTCCACTATGATTCCATATTAGAAAGGAGAGCAGCACACGTTCGGGGCCAGAGCAAGTGGCTGAAGACTGCGGCCCCATGCAAAGCTCGAAGCACCGAACCATGCCAAGGTCCAGTGACTGAGCCAGTTTCCGGGTCTGAGGCCTTGCAGGGCATGGCTATGGCTGCTGTGGCCAAATCGAGGAGTGGGATTTTGCCTACTGCTGGTCAAGATCCGGTCCTGGGCCCCTCCCTTTGCCTGGGCTCATAAAAAGGGCAGAGCAGAGTCAGTTCACTCTCTTTTGGGTCACACTCTTTTTGGCTCAGTCGTTCTTCCAGGCAGCCTGCTTGTGGGTCATTTAGTCAGCCTGCTCACCTGCATGGGTCCATCCTGTTCGCCCTGCTCACTGGTTACTGCTGCTGCTCGCCTTTGTGTTCGGGGCTGTCGGTGCTGCCACCAAAGTAGTGTGGAGCTGGACGGGATCAACAAATAGGTCATCAGCGAGCTCATCAGCACGGAGCAAAAGGCACCGCAAGTCCCTGGAACCAAGCATGGAGGGCTGGTCGCATGTCACTCTGAGCGATCCCCAATGGGTACAGACATTTACAAAGATAGGATAGGGACTTCGTCCTTACACATCTTCTTCTTCCATCATTCTTTACATCTACCTCGTCTCTGTGGATGCATAAAAGGGCATGAATGTGGGCGAAGCCCAACTGTTCTTTTATGGGCCGAACTGAAGGAGCAAACATTGACTTGCATTCACATTTTCCTCTTGCATAATGCTGCATCCCCACATCACACCACACCACACGTCCCACTCCCACATCTTTCACATAACCAGTATTCCTCCCACCTACATCTCCCTAAGCATTCTGGGTTGCATTGGTCTACCGACTGTGCCAGGTATTGAGAGGTCATTTACCCTCTCCTGCATTCTTTCTCTCTGGACTATCTAATCATCTTCAGGTTTATGCGAGTGTGTGTGATGGTGCCTGTCCTAGAATAAGTTAAGATTGTAGAAGGTATACCGGATAACTCTGCTCTGTGTCTGCTTTTGTTAGATTATTTGTCTTTTGTTGCACCCAACAAATTCCTTGCTTTTTCTGCTGTACATACCAATAAATCCCATTCATTGTGCCACATACTTTTCCTTCCATCCTGGTTGTAAATAAATGCCCTGTGTAGAAATGTTCCCAGCTTGTTTTTGTGTTTTCCTTTATTGGTCTAGCGTGGCTCATGCCCTAGCTCAGCTGGGATGTTATTCCCCAAAGATTTACTTTTTAGCTGGTACGTACTTGGTAGTTCCGCTTAGCTGCACCTGATCCTGCAAGTAATCTGGTTAACACAAGTACGTACCGAGGGCACGTTCCCTGGTAAGGAGATCACATGACTCTTAGGTAAATGGTTTATTAGACAGAGGATCCTAAGTCACGTGGTCGAGTTATTGACATTCACGGTCGATTAATGACCCACCACGTCATTAAGTTATTCGTGTGCGATGGCCTGCGATTGCGGTGAGTTCAGCGAATAACCTGAGACAGTCTATCCCTCATGATCTCACCACAACGCCGGGACCATATATATATATATATATATATATATATATATATATATATATATATATATATATATATATATATATATATATATATATATATATATATGTATATATGTATGTATATATATATATATATATATATATATATATATATATATATATATATATATATATATATATATATATATATATATATATAACACACACACACACACACACACACACACACACACACACACACACAAACACAGCTTACGTAAAGGCTGCAGTGCACACATTTCATATTTATATTACTGAAAATAAATAAACATATCATATGAAACGATTTTACAACAGATGATTTCAAATAACTGTGTTGTCATGCTTTTATAAGAATGAAATTACAGTATTGAAGGATTAGCTGATATGGAGTGCAATATGAGTGATAAAGCACACAAACAGCACAATATGACTGATAACATTATTTCCACGAGCATGCGTTTGCTGTTTGAATGTCTTCAGCAGACAACTTGCATCAAAAGAGCTTTATTCCTCCAGCATCTTCTGAATTGACACGTTATTCTGACTTGAAAGACCCAGCAATTTAACAAAGCAAATTACTGTATATGGGGTATAACCAGAAGCTGCTGCAAACCCATTGTGTGAGCCTCTCATCGATGCTCTATTGTGCTGACCAGGTTTTAATGAAGGAACTCCTTTAGTTTTACAGCTTTTGATGGCTCTGACCACTGAAAAAGGCAAGCCATTGGGTGGTAGGTTGATAGATCCCTGGTGAGAGCTACAGGAGAGGAATCTCTGCCATGGTGATGTTTTTGCTTGCTGCGATGTAAAAGCCATCTGTCAGGACAGCAAAACATGGTATCTGGCCACCAACACCCACAGAGCATTTTCTCCGGCCCTGTCTGCTCTGATTAGGTGCCCATTAATCGGACCACAACTTCATTTGCATTGGCACTCGCTGCCAGAAAAAACTCATTACTGTTCACAAGCAATCTGAGGCTCAAACAATTGAGTTGGATATGTACATGGGCCTGTGTTTAAATTGTACCGAAACAACAGTATATGCTACATGCGAAATATAAGAGGAGATTGGGATTAAAAATAAAGTAATAAGAATTATGCAATTTCAGATAAGAAAATTTCAAGTAAACCTGCATCCAAAAGGGATGGAAATTCTGGAAGAGGTTTCAAGTGAAATCAAGCAATTTGTGATAATTAATTTGTTTCTGGAGGAATGTGCAAATGGTAGAACAATGTAATGCATCGTTTTTTATTCCAACTGAAAGTCTCGACTCCATGCCTGTTGCAAAGCCAAAGCTGTAGACTGTATAATGAACCCCAGATAGCGGACGAGACTCGTTGCCTTCAAAGGATTCGATGAAACAAAGTCGACCAGCTGCATCTTATCACACATCGCTGGAGTAATCATTTGGGATTGAAGTCGCTTGTTGAATCCAAGTGAACTCATTGCATCGATAGTGACTTATTGGTTACTGGCAAATCATGCCATTTATTTTCATTTTCCAATTTGGATAAATCCCCGAATGAAAACTGCCTTTCCGGATCAGTGAATTTCACGATATTTTCATTACAATGTCAACAGAACACCCTAATTTCCACTTCAATTTTAATCTTAGGATTTAACCGAATTGCTCTCTTTTTATAGAGAAGGATATGTTGACAATATAGACTTTGACTCATGAATAGCTTAAGAGATTGATATCAACACAGAATGTCGCAAATCTCATAAATTCATCTGCTTATATACACGAACCCGAGCCCTTCCATGAGCCTCGACAATGTATAAAAAAATCAAGAATGCAGAAAATATTCATCAGGTGTTATTGAGAGTTTCAAATGTAGAAAAATGAGACAGGTAATTGTAATATCAGAAATGTAAGGAAATGTGGAATTTTTCAACAACGATGTATTACGATTGAAGGATTTTTTTACACAAATCCTGGTGGTGGAGTCATGCTTTACATCAAAAACTCAATTTCTCACTCTCCATGTACTGCTATTATACCTCCCAAACCTCAGGAGTACCTCTGGTTGAGACTTCCCCTTCGTTCCCACCTCATGTTTGTCTGCCGAGGTTGGGTGTGATCATGAACCAAAGGTGTCTGTGGCCAAGGAGAGATGATGTTTCCGAGGTGTCGGGAGGTGTTTCATCGTGGTGAGACATATGAGGTTGGTATGGATGTAGAGTCGATGCTTCATTGTTGGGTAATAGCGATGTCGATTCTGAAAGAAAGATGGAAAGGTGAGCGTAGATGATGGTGGGGTTAATAATACTAGGTGGGGTTGACTCTGCCTGTCATCCTTCCGAGGTTGGCAAAATAAGTGTCAGCTTGCTGGTATCCTGTGAAGGAGTCCAGGATTGTAACCAAATAGCCAAGTAGACTGCTTAGGCAGCACCAACGCAATGCACAGAGTATGGTCCCAATGGATGGATGGATCAACCACCATCTCAGGTCTCCCCCATCCAAAACAATGATCCTTTCTACCCCCATTAACCTCCTCCCCAAGCCCAACTCTTTCTAAATTAGCAGTTTTCCCTTCCTGTGAGTCTGCATCTGTATCCATTCCCTCCCCCCCCCCCACTAATGCCTCTACCCCGAGCCCTCATTCTTCTCCCTATCCCTTATTTCTCTGCCCCTGGCCCTCATTCTCCTTGCCATCCATTATTTATCGACCCCTAGCCCTCATTCTTCTCACCATCCCTTATTTCTCTGCCTCTGGCCCTCATTCTCCTCGCCATCCCTTATTTCTCTGCCTCGAGCCCTCATTGTTCTCCCTATCCCTTATTTCTCTGCCCCTGGCCCTCATTCTTCTCACCATCCTTTATTTCTCTGCCACTAGCCCTCATTCTTCTCGCCATCCCTTATTTCTCTGCCTCTAGCCCTCATTCTTCTCGCCATCCCTTATTTCTCTGCCTCGAGCCCTCATTCTTCTCGTCATCCATTATTTATCGACCCCTAGCCCTCATTCTTCTCACCATCCCTTATTTCTCTGCCTCTGGCCCTCATTCTCCTCGCCATTCCTTATTTCTCTGCCTCGAGCCCTCATTCTTCTCCCTATCCCTTATTTCTCTGCCCCTGGCCCTCATTCTTCTCACCATCCTTTATTTCTCTGCCACTAGCCCTCATTCTTCTCGCCATCCCTTATTTCTCTGCCACGAGCCCTCATTCTTCTCGCCATCCCTTATTTCTCTGCCTCTAGCCCTCATTCTTCTCGTCATCCATTATTTCTCTGCATCTGGTCCTCATTCTCCTCGCCATTCCTTATTTCTCTGCCTCGAGCCCTCATTCTTCTCATCATCCCTTATTTCTCTGCCTCGAGCCCTCATTCTTCTTGCTATCCATTATTTGTCCAAGTCTCCCTCGATTTTGACTCATCCCTGCTGTTGGTGTGTTTCCCCTCTCTTTCTACCTTTCCTATTGTTCTGTTAAATCCTGATCTGTTCCATGTTCTCGCTCCTTCACGAGCCTCGACTTTGTACAGAAAAAAATAAAATAAAATAACACATACAAAAAGATACGAATAAGAGACTTGTTAAAGCTTGTGTCAGTCTGCATTGGCAGACAATTTGAAAGTTCATTCAACTTCCCATAATGATGAGCATACTTTTGTCAACTGAAGCTGATGTTTCAGCCATTAACCATTTATCAGAGCAAGAGATGGGGTTGCTCTCTTCCTCTAATAGCGAACGTAGTGAGCTTCATACTTAACGCGTGCACATGAGAGAATAGGAAACCACAAGAACAGCAAAATCCACACAATACCCTAGCAATTTGGAATCCGTGTCGTTGGCTATGACCCTTTTGCTTCCGGGTTTTTCTTTGCTTCCGGTTTTTTTTTGCTTCCGGTTTTTGTCATAGGGAATGATGCATGCCGGGAGATATAGGCATCGTCGGAGACATGAAAGACCCAAATATCAGACATGGTGTATATTTCCTCCACTGATTTTAATAAAGATATCTCCCGCATCATCAAAAAATAATTTTTAATCATGATTTACATTATTTGATCGCTGATCCCAAATCAGGCCAAAGTAACCGGAAATTGCGTATACAGTTGTGAACAAGTTATAGGTAAAGTCAGAAGTGAATGTAAGAAGAATTCGACGTTCGCTTCTAGTATTTATTTTTTTAGATGAGATCCTGTTCTAGGTGGTGTTCTAGTTGTTGTTGTGAAGGTAATGTTGAGGATTGTTTTTTTTCAGATGAGATCCTGTTCTAGGCGGTGTAGTTGTTGTTGTGAGGTAATGTTGAGGTAATATTAACTTTTTTAGATGAGGTCCTGTTCGAGGTGGTGTAGTTGTCGTTGTGAAGGTAATGTTGAGGATCTTTTTTTTCAGATGAGATCCTGTTCTAGGCCGTGTAGTTGTTGTTGTGAAGGTAATGTTGAGGAATTTTTTTTTCAGATGAGATCCTGTTCTAAGTGGTGTAGTAAAAGTGAAGTAAAGGTAATGTTGAGGAATTTTTTTTTTTCAGATGAGACCCTGTTCTAGGCGATGTAGTTCTCGTTGTGAAGGTAATGTTGAGAAAGTTTTTTTTTTCAGATGAGATTTTGTTCTAGGCGGTGTAGTTGTTGTGAAGGTAATGTTGAGGATCTTTTTTTTGTCAGATGAGATCCTGTTCTTGGCGGTGTAGTTGTCGTTGTGAAGGTAATGTTGAGGTAATATTAATTTTTTAGATGAGATCCTGTTCTAGGCGGTGTAGTTGTGAAGGTAATGTTGAGGAATTTTTTTTTTCAGATGAGATCCTGTTCGTAGCGGTGTCGTTGTTGTTGTAAAGGTAATGTTGAGGATCTTTTTTTTTTCAGATGAGATCCTGTTCTAAGCGGTGTAGTTAAAGTGAAGGTAATGTTGAGCAATTTTTTTTTCAGATGAGACCCTGTTCTAGGCGGTGTAGTTGTTGTGAAGGTAATGTTGAGGATTTTTTTTTTTCAGATGAGATTTTATTCTAGGCGGTGTAGTTGTTGTGAAGGTAATGTTGAGGATCTTTTTTTTTTGTCAGATGAGATCCTGTTCTTTGGCGGTGTAGTTGTCGGTGTGAAGGTAATGTTGAGGTAATATTAATTTTTTGGATGAGATCCTGTTCTAGGTGGTGTAGTTGTCATTGTGAAGGTAATGTTGAGGAATTTTTTTTTCAGATGAGATCTTGTTCTAGGCGGTGTAGATGTTGTGAAGGTAATGTTGAGGATCTTTTTTTTTCAGATGAGATCCTGTTCTAAGCGGTGTAGTAAAAGTGAAAGTTATGTTGAGCAATTTTTTTTTCAGATGAGACCCTGTTCTAGGCGGTGTAGTTGTTGTGAAGGTAATGTTGAGGATTTTTTTTTTTCAGATGAGATTTTGTTCTCGGCGGTGTAGTTGTTGTGAAGGTAATGTTGAGGATCTTTTTTTTGTCAGATGAGATCCTGTTTAGGTGGTGTAGTTGTTGTGAAGGTAATGTTGAGGAATTTTTTTTTTCAGATGAGATTTTGTTCTAGGCGGTGTAGTTGTTGTGAAGGTAATGTTGAGGATCTTTTTTTTGTCAGATGAGATCCTGTTCTTGGCGGTGTAGTTGTCGTTGTGAAGGTAATGTTGAGGTAATATTATTTTTTTTTAGATGAGATCCTGTTCTAGGTGGTGTAGTTGTCGTTGTGAAGGTAATGTTGAGGAATTTTTTTTTCAGATGAGATCTTGTTCTAGGCGGTGTAGATTTTGTGAAGGTAATGTTGAGGATCTTTTTTTTTTCAGATGAGATTTTGTTCTAGGCGGTGTAGTTGTTGTGAAGGTAATGTTGAGGATCTTTTTTTTGTCAGATGAGATCCTGTTCTTGGCGGTGTAGTTGTCGTTGTGAAGGTAATGTTGAGGTAATATTTTTTTTTTTAGATGAGATCCTGTTCTAGGTGGTGTAGTTGTCATTGTGAAGGTAATGTTGAGGAATTTTTTTTTTCAGATGAGATCTTGTTCTAAGCGGTGTAGTTAAAGTGAAGGTAATGTTGAGCAATTTTTTTTTCAGATGAGACCCTGTTCTAGGCGGTGTAGTTGTTGTGAAGGTAATGTTGAGGATTTTTTTTTTTCAGATGAGATTTTATTCTAGGCGGTGTAGTTGTTGTGAAGGTAATGTTGAGGATCTTTTTTTTTTGTCAGATGAGATCCTGTTCTTTGGCGGTGTAGTTGTCGGTGTGAAGGTAATGTTGAGGTAATATTAATTTTTTGGATGAGATCCTGTTCTAGGTGGTGTAGTTGTCATTGTGAAGGTAATGTTGAGGAATTTTTTTTTCAGATGAGATCTTGTTCTAGGCGGTGTAGATGTTGTGAAGGTAATGTTGAGGATCTTTTTTTTTCAGATGAGATCCTGTTCTAAGCGGTGTAGTAAAAGTGAAAGTTATGTTGAGCAATTTTTTTTTTCAGATGAGACCCTGTTCTAGGCGGTGTAGTTGTTGTGAAGGTAATGTTGAGGATTTTTTTTTTTCAGATGAGATTTTGTTCTCGGCGGTGTAGTTGTTGTGAAGGTAATGTTGAGGATCTTTTTTTTGTCAGATGAGATCCTGTTTAGGTGGTGTAGTTGTTGTGAAGGTAATGTTGAGGAATTTTTTTTTTCAGATGAGATTTTGTTCTAGGCGGTGTAGTTGTTGTGAAGGTAATGTTGAGGATCTTTTTTTTGTCAGATGAGATCCTGTTCTTGGCGGTGTAGTTGTCGTTGTGAAGGTAATGTTGAGGTAATATTATTTTTTTTTAGATGAGATCCTGTTCTAGGTGGTGTAGTTGTCGTTGTGAAGGTAATGTTGAGGAATTTTTTTTTCAGATGAGATCTTGTTCTAGGCGGTGTAGATTTTGTGAAGGTAATGTTGAGGATCTTTTTTTTTTCAGATGAGATCCTGTTCTTGGCGGTGTAGTTCTCGTTGTGAAGGTAATGTTGAGGATTTTTTTTTTTCAGATGAGATTTTGTTCTAGGCGGTGTAGTTGTTGTGAAGGTAATGTTGAGGATCTTTTTTTTGTCAGATGAGATCCTGTTCTTGGCGGTGTAGTTGTCGTTGTGAAGGTAATGTTGAGGTAATATTTTTTTTTTTAGATGAGATCCTGTTCTAGGTGGTGTAGTTGTCATTGTGAAGGTAATGTTGAGGAATTTTTTTTTTCAGATGAGATCTTGTTCTAGGCGGTGTAGATTTTGTGAAGGTAATGTTGAGGATCTTTTTTTGTCAGATGAGATCCTGTTCTTGGCGGTGTAGTTGTCGTTGTGAAGGTAATGTTGAGGATTTTTTTTTTCAGATGAGATCTTGTTCAAGGCGGTGTAATTGTCATTGTGAAGGAAATGTTGAGGAATTTTTTTTTCAGATGAGATCCTGTTCCATGCGGTGTAGTTGTTGTTGTGAAGGTAATGTTGAGGTAATATGCAGTAGTGTTATCACGGTTATAGAAATGCACAAATAATTAATTTGATCTAAGCAGGAGTCTCCAACCTTTTTGGGCAGAGGGCCACAAAACCAAAGTGGTGAGAGGGGCGGAGGGCGGCAGCCAAAAAAGGATGCTAGATTCCGAAGAAAAAAAAAAAAAATATATATATATATATATATATATATATATATATATATATATATATATATATATATATATATATATAATTAATATGCGGAATTTTAAACAAAAATTAGTGCTGAATATATTTTTCTTGCCAACGAATATGATAAATGAATAATCGTGTCAAAAACACATGTGTCTAATATGTATCAAAATCATAATAAAATTACAGAACGCTTTGATTATTGACCCTGACAAATTGGCAGTATCACGGGCAGCATTGTAATGTAAACTTAATATGGCACCGCGGGCCGCATAAATCCGTCTAAGGGGCCGCATGTGGCCCGCGGGCCGCAGGTTGGAGACCCCTGATCTATAGTATACCAAATCACACCTTTTTGGCTAAAAAATTAACAACACAACTAGAGAGTAAATACTCTAGCAGTTTTAGGTCTACCTAATTTTATAATAAAGATATCTCCAGCATCATCAAAAAATAATTTTTAATCGTGATTTACATTATTTGATCGCTGATCCCGAATCCAGGCCGAAGTAACCGGAAATTGCAGCATCGAATGTAAGAAGAATTCTGCGTTCGCTTCTAGGCTTTGCCTATTCCATATTTGGGTTAACACATGAGTTGTCAGCTTTAGTTTGTCTCCCATAGAAGTTCATTAAAGTTAACATATACAGAGACACAAATGCAAAAAGGAAGAACAAGTTTAAAAAAACGAGTGAGAGTTGCTTTGCAATACCTGTCCTTACCGGTCCCAATGAATGTTTGGGAGATAAAAATTTGTTTGCGTTTAACACACATTCGAGCCGATCCTGGGGAGAAGGGAGGAACAGGAGGAACAGGAGGAACAGGAGGAACAGGAGGAACAGGAGGAACAGGAGGAACAGGAGGAACAGGAGGAACACTAACACTTTTAACCCACCGTGTTTGGGTCTATTCGACAAAATAAAAGAAGAAGCAATTTTCATATACTGATCTATTTTGTAAAATAGAAACGAAAAAGACAATGAAGACAACAAACCGGAGATAAAAATGAATTTACTTTAACCCATGCTCAAGCGATACCAGAAACAAAATGGAGAAGAACCTTTCCAAACCACCATGTTTCGTTCATTTCTCGGTTTTGCCGATTCATATTATAAATAATCCGATGTACATACATGATGTAATAACATGCGTACATCTTATATTCTTATGTAATACATTTTGGTTATATAACTTTGATCGTTTCAATTGCACTGGGCCATGGACTAACACCCAGGCCTAAGGCCTGAGGAATGCCGATCTCTGCTGCCTCATGGAATAGTGGCACATGATTTTATTGGGGTGGAGTCAGGCCAGCTAGCCAGCCAATGGGTGTAAAGCAGTGGGGTGGAGTCAGTGCAGCTGAACACTGACCCATGTATAATATGATATTTTCTGATTACAAAAAGAGCATATATAACTGTAAAAAATTGACAAAATGCTCTGATACTCGAACTTGTTCTCCAACCTATCATAATAAAGCCATGTACCAAGTATCCATTGAAAATGTTTAAGGGTGTGGGAAAAAACGTGTGAAAAAACACAGGTGGCACGGACGAATGGACAGACAGAGAGACTGAAAGCAAACCTATAGTCCCCTCTGGTGAAACCAGTAGGGGACTAAAACGGTGAATCCAGTCTATCTATATATTAGGAAAACTCTCATCTTGTATGTATGTATGTACATATGTATGCATGTTCCCGAAATACAGCCATAACGGTACACGATAGCGCAAATTTTTTAGGGCCACCTTACTGACCATTCTCCTATGGTATGCAGTATGAAGTTTTATTCAATTCAGGCAATGAAAAAAATTACTAAAAAATCAATTCCCGATTCAGTCAAATATTCTTCGGGAGTATTTGATCAATGCAAACAACCTCAGCGGTATAGTTCGCTGGAGCTATATTTTTTTTCTTTAAATGATTTTTTTCATCAACCACTGTCACAACGGGAACCCAACGGGTTCACGGGTCATATAGTGTAAATTATTACCTCCACCACCGAAGGCAGAGATTATGTTTTCACCCCTGTCTGTCTGTTTGTTTGCTGACTGTTTATCACCAGGTCACAATTTGAAACTGATCTTCATGAAACTTTACCACATAGTACAGTTTCTGATAAGGAAGAAGCCTATTGTTTTAGAGGTCAAAAGGTTAAAAGGTCAAAAGTCAAAAATTTGTCGAATTTCTAAAATCCTCAATTTTCATCTGATTGACTAGAACTTGGAACAGGATTTTCATATCAGCTTACTAAATTCAACTACCAATTATTTTTGAGGTCAAAATTGGCCAAAATGTCAACATAGGCCAAAGGTCAACAACTTATGTGAGATTTCTAAAATCCTCAATTTTCATCCGACTGACTTGAAATCTGAAGAGTATTCAAATTTAAGGTCACTAAATTCAAACAGCCAATTACATTTGAAGTCAGCATGGACCAAAAGGGTAAATTAGGCCCACGGTCAACAACTAAGGTGGTATTTCTAATATTGTCAATTTTCATCTGATTGACTTGAAATTTGAAGAGGAGTTGCATATTTTGTCATTGAATTGAACCACTGATTATTTTTTAGGTCAAATTTGCTTTATGAATTTTGCAAGTATTGTGCTCTGTATGACGTCTTCTTCCTGTTTGTCGGTTTGTTTGTTTGTCTGTTTGTCTGTGTGCAGGATATCTCAAAAAGTTGTGGACGGATTCGGATGAAATTTGGTGGGCAGTTTGGTGTGTGATACGGATGAACAAATTATATTCTGGTGAAGATCTGGATCCGGATCCAGGAATTTTTAAAGTTATTCTTCACCATTGAGAGACAGGGCCAAAAACGATATATAGCATGATTTTTGAAAAATGTATTGGACCCGATATGCTCTCCTGGATCAGGCATTACGTGATGGCGGTCAGTATGCGCTCTACTGAGTGCCCTTCTCATTAAAGTCAGTTTTCTTTCACAGCATCATGAGGGAATGAGATGTGCTCTGATATAAAGAGGTCTCTGTGTGAAGGGTGAGTGATTGTTTGGAAATTATCACCCAGTTTGTGAGACTCCAGGCGAGTGTGTGTTGTGAATTGGCAAATACCATATAAAGCCTGTCTCAGAGGTGCCATATGCTTCTTGAGGGACCATAAAATGAATGCGCATCAGCAGCAATGCACACAACATGGACACATTGGACTACAACCAGGAGCACAAGTCTATTGCAGGATATATGGCCTGAGAATATAGCTTGGAGATCCTAAATCTATTTATAGATTCAGTCGCCTTTGAGGATGCAGTCACCTTTATGGATGCAGACACCAATCCCACCACCATATCCAGCACAGACTTACATCAGCCACTCATCCTCTCCAACTGTTCTCTCCACAATGCACCTTGCAGGCCCCCTTATATTCTTTTCATTATCCGAACTCACTTTCTCTTCGCCACTTATATTCACCCGACATCACATCGGTGGCAGACAAGGAAGTGTGAAAGAGAAAGACGACCCATTCTTTCACACCTACCCAAACATGATTCCAAACTGGTGTCTTGAAGATACATTGCAGGTTGCTATATTTTCCCAGCCCCGTCCAGTCACATGAAAGTCTGAATTTAACCAAATAATCATTAGTACTCAGATGTTGGTTAAAACTAACGTTCATAGCATGACTCGACCCTCATTGTTTTGTTTTTTTTCTTTGCAGGAACAAGGCTCATGAAAGAAAAAAGTAGAATTGACAGTGGGACAAACATTAAGGGAATGAAAAACGAACGGGAGAAGAGGAGATGGAGGAGGGGAGGAAACATTGAAACTTGCAAGTTATATGATTGGGTAAGGAAAGGTTAATGGGGGAAATTAACAAAGCTCATGGGTCAGAGTTTGGGATGACAAGAGATGGTGGTGCACTGCATACTTCAAGCACTGAAGGAAAAAGTGAGATAGGAACGCAGTTTCACAGACAGGAGAAGTGAGGAATAAAGATTTGAACAAACAAGAAGGCAAAGACAGACAAAGAGATGCTCGACTTCAACAATGAAACAGTATGAGAGGATTACTGCCATGTACTTAAACAATGATCAATTTAATGTCGGCAATGTAGCTTACATTGCAGAATGCTCCATCCATGAGTTGAGATGATAAAATAAACTCCGTCACTCCATTTATTTTCACATATGGATATCTCGAAAAGTTATGGATGTATTTGGACGAAATTTGGTGGACACGTTGAATGTTTGACATGGAACAATTGATTCGATTTTGGTGAAGATCCGGATCCGAGAAGTTTTCTTTCGTGATTCTTCACCATTGAGTGACAGGCCGAAAATCGATACACGTACATCACAATATCTCAAAAAGTTGTGGACGGATTCGGACGAAATTCTTCGAATTTGTTGAAGATCCGGATGTCGATAAGAGAAGTTTTTTTTTTAAGTGATTTTTCATCGACCTGAGATATGGGACCAAAAACAACATACAATCTAGCATAATATATTAAAAATGTGTGGATGGATTACACTGGGAAACAAAGTTTTTGTTGCATTGATACCAGCACTTGATCTTATCTAATTTGAGTGTGCTGAATTCAAATCTGAAGTTAGTTTCTCTCTGTAAGCTCTAGATTTTTTGCAATCCACCATTATCAACATTTATTTGTAAATTACAATTTGTATTAAAAGCAAATTTATATTAAACATGTTGTTGTTCTTTTTTCGGCTGCTCCCGTTAGGGGTAGCCACAGCAGATCATCTGTCATGATCCACAGACTGATTTGGCACAAGTTTTAAGCCGGATGCCCTTCCTGACGCAACCCTGGTCGCCTATTACGACACAGGGATAAGGATAGGGTTTCGCCATGATTCCAGGCTGCCCTACACCCTCTCATAGTGCAGAGCTCTCGTCATCAAGCGATCCTCCAACCCAAGCCTCCGAGTCGCCGGATTACAGGCGCACGCCACTACGCCCGGTATCAAATTTATATTAAACATATATTTTGCAATTCAACATTTCCAACATTTATTGGGTAAGTTACAATTTGAATTAAAAGCAAATTTAAATTAACATATATTTCGACATAAAGACGATAGGCGATTCAGAACAATTGATAAGGATGGAATTCAAAGTTCAAATAGGTCCGATTCAGGCAAGAATTTGCGCTTGTAGCTCTTGCTTTGTGGACTTCCACAGGGCAATCTCGTTTGATGCTCCAGCAGTAGTCTGCCATCATATTTTTGTCCCATCACCCTTGGTAGTGCTCTTCCATCGTCATGAGGTCCTGATGGAAGCACTCTCCCTGTTCCTCACTTACAGCCCCAAGGTTCTCAGGGAATTGATCAAGGTGACTACTCAGGAAATGGAGCTTGACACTCATGTTGCACCAAAGATCGCAAAAAGCCAACAGCATTCTAGTAACCAGAAACTCATAGTTATCTACCTTTTTGTTACCAAGAAAGTTTTGTATAACTGTGACGAAAGACAGCCATACCAGGCTGTCTTCTCCTTGTCATTCATCTTCCTTACAAATTCCTCATCACGTACAACGGAACAAATTTGAGGTCCACCAAACATACCTGCTTTGATCTTCTCGAAAGACAAAGCAGGAAACGCAGAAACTATATGCTGAAAACATTCACCATCAGTACTCAATGCCTTCACGAACTGTTTCATCAAGCCGAGCTTGATATGGAGTGGGGGGAAAATGATCTTCTCTCGGCTGACGATTGGGTCATTCACAATATTTGGCATGCCTGCTTCCAGAGTTTCACGGATGGGCCACTTATTGCTGTCCCACATGCAGAGATGGCATGGAAACTTTCTGAAGCCTTTCTGTTGACCAAGGAGAATGTTGACCATTTTCAGGTCCACACAAATGATCCAGTTGTGCTCGTGATACTTGAGTAAGTCAATGACCATTTTTATGTCATTATGTTCTTCTCGCAAATGCACTGATTGACCAACTGGAACTGCTCCATAAACATTGCCATTGTGCAAGAGAATACACTTGAGGCTGCGCTTAGAGGTATCCAGAAATAATCGCCATTCTGTTGGATTATACCAAGTAACACCTAATTGCCTGAGAAGACCTGGGATATCGTGGCAGTAAACAAACTGCTTGTCTTCTGAGAAAAAGGCGACAAAGATCTGGTCCCGCTTTCGGAAATATGAAACATTTGCAGTGGTCAAGTAGATGTTTTTTCTTGCAGCCTGGAGGCTAATACCTCAGCTGCTTTCTTGGAGAGCCCCAAATCATGCACCAAGTCATTCAATTCCGGTTGGCTAAACTGCTGAGGGGCTGATGACTGTTTGGTATCAGATGAGGAGGCTTCGGATTCTGAAACCATTTCTTGAAGCCCGTCATCACGACCCTCGTGCTCTTGCTGATCATGTTCACTGCCTTCATCTTCAGATAAGACAAAACCATTAAAGACGGGAATGGGGAGTTCCTCAGAGTGTGGAGTAGGTCGAATTGCTGAGGGAATACAGGGATAGGAGATCTTTTCACGGTTGTTCTTGCCGACACCCTTTGTGTTGACCAGGCAAAAATAGCAGTCAGTTACGTGGTCCTTGGGTTCTCGCCAAACCATGGGAACTCCAAAAGGCAGACCCTTTCGTTTTCCTTTTGTCCAGTCACGAAGCATTTCCTCACAATTATGACATACAATATGAGGAGCCCATTTCTTGTCTTGGTCGCCAAGGGGAACATCAAAATAGGCTTTATAGGCACGCCTTACAAACTATGTTATATTGCGCTTTTGACGAAGTAGTGTGTCGCAGCCACATACATAACAGAATGCATCAGGATTATTTACACATTTATGTCTTATTGAAGAAGCCATGATCAGATCTGAAACCAAAAAAAACATAAAGTTCAAGAATATATCAATAAAGATAAATAAATATTAATAAAGGTAAAGAAAATTGATGTCAAATAAATCGTGAGCAAATCGTTAGCAGCAAAACGAATACGGTCTATAGTTATTTAGCAGTTTAGGCATCGTATATTTCCACTGAAGTGCGAAATCGCACCCCGAGTTCTCAAGTTATCCTGAGTGCAAATCGCAATGGGTGTCCTTTTTTGTGAAAATCGCAAGTTTCAAATTGCATGAAAACTAGAGCATGTGGAGGAAAACCCATTTCAGATTTGAAATCAGCGTTGAAAAAATACATAGAATAAGTAATCTCATGCAACAGATAATAAAAAATAATTTGTTCCCCAGTGTTATATGACAAAACTTTATGGAAAAGTTGGAGAGGTGACAAGAACACGGCAATTAGATTTTGGTGTGTGACAAGGACGAATGCTCCAGATGCAGATTTGGCCTATCAGTGGACACCAAACGCAAACTATTTAGCCCAGCAGAGGTATACACTCCACCGAGTGCTGTTTGAGTCTCTACATTGATGAATGAACACACATGGAGTGGATAGCTTGTTGCATATGATTTTGTGCATTCTTGACGGAATTTTGAAAATTGCCTCATCCTAATTTTAGTAAAGGAATGTGTTCATGAGCTAGATGCGAGAGTGAGCAACCTGTTAGACCTGCTAAAGGTAATAGAGGAATTTCTTGAAAATGTCCATTGCAATATTTGTTTGTGTGGCAGGATCGAAAAACAACGCTCAAACCAGCCAGCCTCTCTGGAGAGTCACCATGAACCTCAGAGGAAAGTGGGGGTAATGAAAGTGGGCTACAAGGAGAACTGCAGGTAACTAACTTGGACATGCTTGGAAGGTAATTCCACAACAACTTGTTATTGTGTCTATATTGCAATATCTGCCCGACTCCGTTGAGGTTTTAGAATAAGGTAGAATTGTCCAGACCATTTTCTCAAGCAATCATCCCTTATACTTACCCCAACTCCTAACATCCTCACATGCATTGCCTGTGGACCAATTCCCAGCACAGCGAAAACAATAATAACACATTTATTGTAATGTTCTAAAACACCGAACGCCAGCAATTATCCTTCATAAACTGCATGGTTGCATTTTGTACTGCAGCGGGATAACGTGCTGACACGGTGGTTGACCCCACCATGCCAAATGGACTCGAATCAAATATGAAGTGGATAATAGCTCCTATAAAAACAGAAATACAGTGTGAGACAACGTTTTGGATGTTTTTTAAAATTCTTAATGTCGATTTGATGAATCACGTGATAGGTCATGTAACGTAATTATTTGCTGATTTCACCACCTTTTTGCCATTCCCATGGAGCACATTAATGCCTCTCAGAAATGATTTCAATAACTCCTGCTGTTATATTGCTGCCTTGCAAAAAATTCAAATGAACTTGGCTCATTTTTATTTCCCAAAACCAGGCATTTCTGCCATGAATAACGAACACCTTCAACCACCCACTACTTGTATACAGCTGTTCATTTATCTTCTGAGAGTTAGCTACGCATTGCATACCTGACGGGCACACCGGAAGCATTTCAGGATTGGGAGGGCAAAATGTTCAGAGGGGCACATTGACATAAAAAACAACACACACACACACACACACACACACACACACACACACACACACACACACACACACACACACACACACACACACACACACACACACACACACACACACACACACACACACACACACTTTGCCCCTCCCCCCAACAAACATTTTAGGGTCAGCTACCACTCAAATAGGATCTTTGTCAGTGGGTGTCTTACTTCTGAGTGACAATCAGCACCATTATAGAATAGAACATTTCACACACTGAACAATTGCTTAACTACAAGCTATAGCCAGGGCCATGACAAAGGAGAGTAGATCCCAAATGATAACTATAATGTACAATATAGGTAAGATGATGGTACCCTAAATGAAGCAATACAAGAACACTGGTATGGTACTGTATAGAGTAAAACAACTGATGACTGGCTTTTATTCTCAGCTTCTTCTCCCTCTCCTTTACCATTCACTGCATACTGTGTATATAATATATATATATATATATATATATATATAATATATATATATATATATATAATATCACTGCATACTGTGTCTACATAATCAATCCAAAAACATACGTGAAAGCAGCATCCCTCTCCAAACAACTAAAAATTCTTTGATTATTCTAGAACCAGAAGATACTAGAAATTGCTCATTCACAACAGATACCGTAAACTGTGCTGAATAGGAATGACTTTGGCAGTTTTAAAGATTTTAGTTTCATTTATGTGAGCCCTTGTATCAATATTATTGTATTATGTTGTGTCCTATTGTCTGCAAACTGTTATCGAACAAAAGCGATATTGAAAGTACATACTTGTTTTTTTTGTCACCTCCCGGATTCATCCCAATAACGTCGGGGCGAATAGGGACAATGACTGTTTTGTTAAGTTTATACATATTGTCCCTTCATATGAGGTGGTTGTGTCAGTAAAATAAAAAAGAAAAAAGACAATTACTTCAGGCACAATTAAAGCCACCAAATAAATACAAATTTACTTATTTTTCAAAATTGACAGTTGGTGAGTTTATTTATCACTCAAACAAGAAAAACATGTGTGTCGTGGTTTACCTTGATCTTTAATTATTCCCGCGACTGAAGGTGGACCATAGTTATGTTTTCACCCCGCCCCCCCCTGTCTGTCTGTCTGTCTGTCTGTCTGTCTGTCTATCTGTGAGCAGGATATCTCACAAAGTTATTGAGGAGTTCTGATGAACCTTAGTGGGCAAGTTGGGTGTGTGACAAGGAAGAATTGATTCGGTATTTGGTAAAGATTGGAATCTAAATCTGGACATAAGGATTAAAAAAAAATTTCTAGTAATTCTTCACCATTGAGAGATTGGTGTCCAAAAACGATATATACCAATATATCTCAAAAAAGTTGTGGATGGGTTAAAACAAAACTTGGTGGATGATTTGGATATGTGACAACAACAAGCGGATTAGATTTTTGTTCAGTTCCAGATCCAGATCCAACCTATCGGTGGGATACAAAACGTAAACTGCTCCGCTTGGTGGAGGTAAGCGCTCTACTGAGTGCTGTTCCAGTTTTTAATGCTCTGCAACTTCATAAAACAACTATTTTAAACACAAAACTAACAAGAAACAAATCTTTAACAATTGTCCAATTCAAAAAAAAAAACAAAAACCAATGTCACCCCCAGGGTGACCAGTATCTTGCCAAAATGTGAACATGAGTGACTTATTTATTCGATTAAAGTTACTCAAAAAATAAGGGTTTTGCGACCTTGATGCTTGACCTTTTTGTGACTTTGACCTTTGACCTTGACCTTTATATTTCCATACGGTTAATGGTATCTCTCCAGGACTGTTGTACATGAAATATCAAGAAATTTTGATGAGAACTGAGGAAATTAAATTTTCATGAAAAATCCGTTTTTTCGTCATGATGTCATCAAATGACGTCATAGCGTCAAACTTTTGACAGATCTGGAAAGCACTTATCAAGCGCTTTCATATGAGGTATTATTCGATATGGCATCTAAGATTTCAAAATTTGACCTTGAGGTCAAAAACTTTCGACCTCCAGCGCTAACCATGAAGGTCAAGGCCGATCGCCACCAAAAATTAATCAGCTGAGCGCCAGACCATGACCTATATTCCCATGAAGTTTGAAGACGATCTGATCAAAATTACTCAAAAAATAAGGGTTTCGTCGACTCCCCTGATTTGCGACAAAGTGACCTTGACCTTTGACCTTGAAAATTTTATGCACTGAAAGGGACCTCTATAGAACTCTGATATGCGAAGTTACAAAAATTTCCAATGATAACTGTGCTCTGCAGAGTGATCAATACTTGATTACAGACAAACAAAAAAAACAAACAAACAAAAAAAAAACATACAAGCTGACTAACATATCTTGCAATAACCTCGTTTTGGCAAGTTAATAATGTGAAATTCCATATAACGTGGTTAACATATGTTTCTTCTTGAATTATCTCTTTTGAATGCCACATTTATCTTGGTAACTCTTCACAATATACCTTTAGCTCAAGTGTGTCGAATGGGAAACCCCAATCCACAGAGGTCTGCACCCCTTTTATGATATGCTGCTCCACTTTTGCACTCAAAACAGTCTGTCCATGTTGAGGTTTCTTCTTATGGTCCGTAAGTAAAGAACCTGGATTATTGTGGGGTCTGTAAATGACATTTTTGTAATGCCATATTCCTCCTCTGCTTTCATAGAGGTCATTCATCGATTTACTGCTGATATATGTTCCTTGTCATATCATCTTCACTGTATTTTTTTGTGTTTTGTAACCTGGCATTGGTTTGTAAGTTTGCACCAATTTATCCCTTTTGACCCTGGGTCAAACAGTTGCTTTCCGAGAATTTATTTATTTATTTCTGTCAACCAAATTAAATTGGCACTGAAACCACACCAGAAGGACACCATATGCTAGACCCTAATGTGTAGCTCGATCCTTTCCTCCACTGGTTGTAGTTGTGGAGGTAAAGTTATTTCTACAGGTTTTTTTTTTTGGTGCTTGTGAAGAAAAACACAAATTCCTGCTTGCAGGGCACCCTGTTTGTTGTTCCATCACTGCTGAACCCCTTTTTAAACACTGGAAATTTGCTTTTTCAACGTGAGAAAAGAGAAAATGCATAGTATTTGTTAATGGAGGAAAATCATGTTTCAAAAAACTTTTCGGGTTTTTGTCCCTATTCAACCGTTTATGGTATCTTTCAATATCCCAAAGTAAGTGGAAATTTCCCCAACTCTTGCCATCGTTCCCCAGAGTTTAAAGTCGAACAACAACATTAAAACTTCTCACCTTTTTTACTTCACTCAAATTTTAGAATAAATATCTTCTCACAAAACAACATTACGGAGCCAAACATAATAAACTAGAAGGGCACTCGGTTAGAGCATGTACCCTCCACCATGCTGAACACTTTACCTTTTATATTCCACTGATCGGTTGGATCTGCATCCAGACCTAAACCGAAATTGAATAAATCCATCCTTGTCACATACCCAACCTGTCCACCAAGTGTCTTCCAAATCAGTCCATAACTGTTTGAGATATCTTACTATGTATTGTTTTTGGCCCTAAAGGTCAATGGTGAAGAATCACTGAAAAAATTCGAGCATCTGGAACCATATCTTATTTAACCATATCTTCACCAAAATCTCATCAACTTGTCCTTGGTATACAGTCAAACTGTTCACAAAGTTTCGTCCGAATCTGTCCATAACTTTTTGAGATATCCTGCTCACAAACAGAGAAACAACCAAACAGCCAAATATCGGTGAATATGTAGCCTCTATCCACCTAGGGTGGCAAAAGTCACAATTCCTTCCAAAGCAAATCATAAGTACTTCCTGTATTTTGTTAACAAGTGTTAACATCACACTGATTAAGTGTTAACATCACACTGAAATATACACCACTGAAGAGCCACCCATAAGTAATTTATGGTCACCACTTACAGCAAAACATACAATTTTTTTTGTCACTTTCCCTTCTTTAGAATATAAAGGTGAATATCAAGGTAAAGTTTTGTTTGCATTTTTAAAATGTTTGAAACGTCGTTATGCTCAATTTCTATTTTTTGTGATCTATTATATATTTCCATGATAAATTAATTATTTTACCCTCAATTGCAGGGACCAAAGTCCTCATCCAAGGAAAAAGAACAAAGATTAGGCAATATTCATGCGACATTGCTGATAGAACATCAGTCTGTTTGCTCAACTAGTTGTTGGCACACATACTGTATATTCAGAATATTCTACCATGAATACGCTTTCTTTAATAACAACAAAAATTATTTGAAATTTATTCTCAATAAATTTATGCATGAGGATAGATTAATTGACATGATAATTGAGGTAACACCGGTCAACGAGCGTATTATGAGATTAAGGATTCGTCACTCCTTAGGTGTCATTTCCCTGGTCTATGTTTATGCTCCGACTGAGGCGAGTGATCTCACCGTGAAGGATGCATTCTACGCCACACTCGAGTGTGCATTTCAATGCATCGACTGGAACTGATAGGGATGGTTATGAGGTGTGTGTTGGTCCCCATGGGTCAGGAACTATGAACCAGAATAGCACTAAGTTCCTTGACTTTGCAAGAAGTCATGGACTTAGGGTGGCTGGTTCATGGTTTCAGCGCCCACAAGCTCATCGCTGGACTTGGTATTCCAACGCTGGTGGTGTGGCAAAGGAGATTGACCATGTCCTCATTGACGGTCGTTGGAGGATGATCCAGAACTGCAGGGTCTACCGGAGTGCTCAGTACCTCAATACTGACCACAGGCTTGTTGTAGCAACTCTAAACCTGCACCTTAAATCCTGGAGAATGGTACCATCCCAGCCTAGGCTGGATGTTGCCAAGCTCAGGGATGAGAGAGTAGCTGAGGAGTTTGCGAACAGGCTGAGTGGACACTTGGGGGGTCTGGGTTCTTTGGGGGGTCCTGAAGGGTTGTGGAGCGCCTTCAAGACCACCGTCCTTCATGTTGCCGGTGGTTGCCTTGGAGCTCACTGCAGGGCAAAGAAGAATTTTGTCTCTCAAGGGACACTGGATACCATTGACCAGAGTCGCAGGGCCAGGCTGAATGGCAGAGCTGAGCTGTTTAGGGAACTGAGGCATAAAACTGTACGTGCACTGAGGGTGGACAAGGAGGCCTATGTGCGAGGAATCTGTGAGGGGGTAGAGCATCACCTGTAGACAGGTGATTCTCGTCCCGCTTACAGGGGAATTCGCGCATTACGTTCATCCAAGCCCATCCCTCGGAGCACTGCAGTTCGAGCAGAGAGTGGTAGGCTCTTGACAGAGGAGTCTGAAGTGAAGGCCCACTGGGCCGGTTACTTTGAGAGGTTATACTGGGCTGATCCCCCAGCTGTCGAGTTGGACGTCAAGGGTGTTACAATCCCTGTTGCTGACCCTCGAATCAACTGTGGTCCACCTTCGCTTGTGGAAACTCGGGCTGCGGTGAACCAGTTGAAACGGGGCAAAGCTCCAGGGATCTGTGGCATCCATGCTGAACTTCTCCTGGCTGGTGGAAATGCTGCACTCGTGTCATTGCATGCAGTTTTGTGCTCTGCCTGGAACACAGGCATCATCCCAACTGACTGGAAGAGGGGCCTTGTTGTCCCTCTCTGGAAAGGGAAGGGTGATCGCCAAGACTGCAACAACTACCGAGGGGTGACGCTGCTCTCAGTGCCGGGCAAGGTCTTTGCTCGGATAATTCTTGATAGGGTTCGCCACCATCTGCTTGAGCAGCAGCGTCCAGAGCAGTCAGGCTTTACACCAAAGAGGTCAACGATTGACCGTATCCTTGCTCTTCGTGTCCTCACCGAATGCAGACGAGAGTTTCGGCAGGGGCTGCTTGCAGCCTATGTTGATCTCTGTAAAGCGTTCGATTCAGTGAATCGCGATGTCCTCTGGAGGATTCTTGGTCTTCGTGGGGTGCCACCAAAACTGATCGATCTGATGTCTGAACTCTACTCTGGTACTGAGAGTGCTGTGAAGTGTGGTGGTACCATCTCTGACTTATTTCCAGTTGTTACTGGAGTTCATCAGGGATGTGTACTTGCCCCCACACTTTTCAGCACTTGTATGGACTGGATTTTATGGAGGATGTCGGAGAGATCAAGCTGCGGTGCATCGTTTGGCAATGTCAAGATCTCGGACCTTGATTTTGCAGATGATGCAGTCATCTTTACGGGAGACTTTAGACATCCTCTTGGGGGCCCTCGAGGTGCTGAATGAGGAGTCGGAGCCGTTGGGATTACGGGTTTCTTGGGTCAAAACTAAGATCCAGGCTTTCAGTGACATCTTGGATGCTGCTGTCCTGTCTGTGTCTGTTTGTGGTGAGGATGTTGAGGTCGTGGAGAGATTCACTTACCTTGGCAGTGATATTCATGTCTCTGCTGGCTGCGAGTCAGAGGTCAATGGATGTCTGGGTCGGGCCTGGGGAGTCATGGATTCACTGGATCATGGGGTGTGGCGCTGCCGGTACCTGTGCGGAGGACGAAAGTCCGAGTCTTCAGGTCCGTGGTACTTCCAGTCTTGCTCTATGGGTGCGAGACTTGGACTCTGACCAAGGATCTGAGACGGAGACTTAATTCCTTTGGTACCAGGTCTTCGGAGAATCCTTGGCTATCGCTGGTCGGATTTTGTGTCCAACGAGCGGTTGCTGAGAGAGACTCGGATGAGATTTGTTACCTTCATAGTCCGTGAGCGTCAGTTGCGGCTGTATGGACATGTGGCTCGTTTTCCTGACTCTGATCCTGCTCACCAGATTCTCTCAGTGAGTGAGTCTCATGAGTGGAGGAGGCCAGTGGGTCGACCACGTGCCTCATGGTTGCAACAGGTTGACCATCATCTCAAGGAGATGGGGATGGGCCTGGCATCTGCCTGGGGGATGGCCAGACGGAGGCCCCTGGAGTACCCGCGGAAAGTGGACGCAGCGACGCGCTGTTCTGGCACATGCTCCCATACCTGACCTGAATACGCTTTCTTTAATAACAACAAAAATTATTTGATATTTATTCTCAATAAATTTATGCATGAGGATAGATTAATTGACATGATACGACTGAAGTCATTTTTGTCTATTTACAGGGTCTCAGGCTCATAGAGGAGTTATTGTACAAATAACACTGAACAACAAATTTCAAAATTTTTTTTTTACTGGAGATGTGTAAAGTGATTAAGACTAATTTGGGTACGCTGATTTCAAAAATCATAACCGTTTTGCTGTATCACGTCAGGATTTTCAGGAACAGAAATATTCCCATTGCCTAGAAGTCAGGATTTCAATGAAATTTACATATGTCTTTAACATGTCTATTTCGTACAATTGTTGTTTACTTGTGTTATATTTCTTTCTTTCAGATAAAGATGAGTAGGCGTTCCTGTACCAATCATCCTGACAACTTCTGTTATGTCTGTGGTCGGTATACCAAAAAATATCAACAGCGAAGTATATCTACAGCAGTGAAAATGAAGGCCGCCTACTTTCACTACTTCGGGTGTAAGGTGGGGGACCAAGAACAGAGCTGGGCACCACACATCTGCTGCACAAGCTGTCACACAACCTTGACTCAGTGGTTGGTGGGCAAGCGCGCGAGCATGCCATTTGCGGTGCCCATGATATGGCGTGAGCCGCAGAATCATCATGATGATTGTTATTTCTGCTGCACAAGCATCGCCGGCTTCAACAAGAAGAATAAAGGTCACATCAAGTACGCTGACTGTGTCTCTGCTCATAAACCTGTGCCTCATGATGACGAGAACCCCGTTCCAACACCTCCAGCTGATCAGAACATAGCTGTAAGCAGTGGTGAAGAGGATGGTGATGATGAACCTTTTGAACCCGACACTCAAGAATCACACCTTCTGAACCAGGGAGACTTAAATGATCTTGTAAGAGATCTCTCGCTGTCAAAGGCGAAGGCAGAGCTGCTTGGATCAAGGCTGCAGCAGTGGAATCTACTTGAACCTAACACCAAGATATCCTTGTTCAGAGCACGTCACAGAGACATGGCTGAGTTCTTTGAGATGGAAGACACGATGACATTCTGCAGTGACATCAACGGTCTGTTGAAAGAACTTGGGTGTGATCACGATCCTGCAGACTGGCGCCTCTTCATCGACTCGGGGAAGAACAGCTTGAAGGCTGTTTTGCTCCACAATGGCAACGAGAAACCATCAGTCCCACTGGCTCACGCGTTTGGCATGACAGAGACCTATGAGACTATGCGGCAGCTGCTTGATTCCATCAAGTACAATGACTTCAACTGGCACATCTGCGGAGACTTGAAAGTGGTGGCGCTGTTGTTAGGGCTGCAGTCAGGCTACACGAAATACATGTGCTTCCTTTGTCTCTGGGATAGCAGAGACGACAAGAATCACTGGACGAAGAAAGATTGCGAAGAGCGAAAAGAGCATGTACCTGGTCGACACAACGTGAAGCATGTCGCCCTTGTCGACCCAGCCAAGGTTTTCCTTCCACCACTCCACATAAAGCTCGGCTTGATGAAAAGTTTTGTACGGGCAATGGATCTGAATGGGCGTGGGTTTTTATACCTCAAGGAAAAGTTTGGCAACACCTTGTCGGATGCCAAGATCAAGGCTGGTGTCTTTGTTGGACCGCAAATCTGACAGATTATGAAGGACGAAACTTTTCCGACAACTCTAAACCCCAAAGAGCTGGCAGCGTGGAGGAGCTTCAAAGCTGTGACGGACAACTTCTTGGGGAACGAGCGCGCGGACAACTATGAAGAAATAGTGCAGCTGCTGCTGGAGTCCTTCAGGAAACTTGGCTCCAGGATGTCCCTGAAAATCCATTTCCTACACCAGCACCTGAACTTCTTCCCTGACAACTTGGGAGCAGTCTCGGACGAGCACGGCGAGCGATTCCACCAAGAGATTTCACTCATGGAGACGCGTTACCAAGGGCGGCACAACCCGAACATGATGGGCGATTTCTGCTGGTTCCTGCATCGTGAAACTGACACAGAGCAGCACAAACGCAAAGCCAAATGCCTAAAGCATTTTTAAATACATTCTAGTGGAGTTTTTCTGTAATTTCTATAATTTTGAAGCATTCATGATGAAATAAATGAATAAATGAATTTTTGTAAATTTCATTGAAATCCTGACTTCTAGGCAATGGGAATATTTCTGTTACTGAAAATCCTGACGTGATACAGCAAAACGGTTATGATTTTTGAAATCAGCATACCCAAATTAGTCTAAATCACTTTACCCATCTCCAGTAAAAAATTATTGTTGTTCAGTGTAATGTACACACTGCTCGCAGCCAGGGACATTAGACAATACCAGACTTGACTTCAGACAAACACAGTTATTGGTATGACTCAGCCAAGGTCAGAATCGAGCAGTAAACACACCAGACTCCAAGCAGACATTCTCACTGCAATGCCACTAAGTCTTACTTTGCAAGTCATGAATTATGAACTGACCGGTCTCCAAATGTGACCACCTAAGATCAAGTTTAAGTTGTGTGAGCATCTAAAGCCCAAGAAAGGAATTGTACATTCAGATATTACAACAATCATTTTGGAGGTAGTGAAATGTTGTGGAAATAATAAGCACGTTAACCACTGGGGAGAAACAAATCAAAAAAGCATGTGGGATTTGAACCCGCTGTCACAGATTTAATTATAAACCAAGTGCACGGACAGGGGACAGGAGTATGTCAAACAGGTCAAC
This sequence comes from Eptatretus burgeri, assembly GCF_056783735.1. Taxonomy (NCBI): domain Eukaryota; kingdom Metazoa; phylum Chordata; class Myxini; order Myxiniformes; family Myxinidae; genus Eptatretus; species Eptatretus burgeri. The sequence goes on from NC_140969.1 coordinate 75,343,476, forward strand.
CCATCAGGAGATCATTTTTGAAAACACAATTTAAGATTTATCAATGCACAGGTATTACTGCACAAAATATTAATGTTTTCGGTTGCAAAAGAAAAAAGTATTGTTTTGCTTATGATTTGTGTAATAAGGTGCATATAACTTTTCTATAATGCACAATGCTCGAACTGGTCGACATAAAGCATATTAAAGAGCAGCTGCGCCTGTGTAGACAGCTCTCCTGTTTGCACGTTCCATGCCCACACAATGGATGTAAGGTGATTTAGGGAATGGCTCCTGGGAAACTGTCTGGACAGCTTAACATTAGCTTCAACACACAGCGGCGCATAATACAGCCTTTCACGTCCTTCTGATCATGCATATTATTGTAAATGTATGAGATTGAAATGGCAGCATAATCATCTTCCCAGCACATATGCATTAGCAATTTCAAAGGAGAGATAGGGAGAGAGAGTGATGGAGAGAGGGAGAGAGGGGGAGAGGGGGAGAGGGGGAGAGGGGGAGAGGGGGAGAGACAGAGACAGAGACAGAGACAGAGACAGAGACAGAGACAGAGACAGAGACAGAGACAGAGACAGAGACAGAGACAGAGACAGAGACAGAGACAGAGACAGAGACAGAGACAGAGACAGAGACAGAGACAAGAAACTGCAATTCACCATGGTGGTTTCTCTGACTGTTCTCAAAACCGTATTTTTGCTTATGCACTGCAGAACCGGAATCCGATTTTTGACAGTGATGTATTTGCTTCCTCCAAATCTAAAATGCATTCATTCCCCTTGGTTTCATCACTGTCAACACTTTGCCCACGGCCGTGGATTAGCGAGACGGGTGTCTTTCTGAAAGCGCGATGGATTCAATCCAAGTTGGATTCTTACAGCCAGTGAAAGTGGCCAGGGATATCAGATAATTAAATCTCTTTCTTGATGAAAGTGCTCCTGTGAATTCAGCAACAGATGGCAAGCGGGTTTGCAAGATGAATTTGAAAAGGAAAGGATACACTCTGTGGCTGGTGAATAAGAATAATATTTGAAAATCTTTGTGCCATCCAGCGATATATTTTATAGATATATATATATATATATATATATATATATATATATATATATATATATATATATATATATATATATATATATATATATATATTTTTTTTAAATCTTTGAATGCTGCTGCTGCAATTCCAGGCTGATCCATTTTTGATGACGATTCCACAGTATAAATATTCCGGAAAATAAACACACTATTTGTTGTGTTGCTGTTGCTCTTGCTGTTGTTGCTGGTGATGCTGTCCTCATCCTTAGAGAATAATGTTTATTTATAAGTTAACCAGAAAATAGATTTATTTTGGCCATACATATCCAAAGAGCTATTCCGCTTTCCAAAACACCACAATATATTTGAAAATTTACATGATTACAGGTAATGCAGTACTTCCAGTAAGGTGGTGACCATCTGCTGCTAGATGCACCCACGAGTGGTAGATAATGGGACTTCTCCACATATGGAGGTCAATTGTGAGATAATTATGGGAAAACCTGATGAACAAGCAGATGTAGACCAACTAGGAGCAGTTTTCGTAGAATGTTGGGGGAGTGGGGGGGGGGAATTGGGGGTTGAAGAGTAATGTTCTGAATCCCCCCCAAAAAATTCCCACATGTTCCGCAACGAAATTGTTTGGCAAATAAATAACACCAAAAAAACCTGTGCCAGGATTCAGTGTCGCAGCTGAAACTCATTACTCAAGGTGTAGAGCTATGGGAGTTCAACTTTTGCAATAACTGACTATGTCGAGAAGGTTGGTCAGTTCTGGTTTGGTAATTTACCATGAGATATAACCAACATATGCAGCTGGAACAGCATGTTCAGGTCACACCAACTATTTACTACTTGATGAATATTATAGCTTTCACCTGAAATTCAATTCAGATGGGGAGTGGTGGATATCCCCACACAATAACGGATTCCAGCAAAGGATGCCGGCGACATGACAAATTGCGTCCATTTCATGGAAAACAACATGGAACACGTACATCCCTGACCAACGATGGGTTTTTCAACCATGCTTTCGAGTATCCAGTCTTAATATTCTGTATAACATTTCTCCAACCACGGTATATAGTTTTGAGTAATCACGGTTTTCTGCGGCTGCGCATCAGTCTGATACCTGCCATTTCAAATCTCCCGCCGCCACGTTCAAGCGTCTGCCATTAGTGGCGCATCAAGCTCAGTGACCCCACACAAAATGCGCCTCATTCTGTCTCGTGTTGTCCCTTGTGCGGAATAGATGTAGGAGATGAGAGGTTTGATGATGTTGATGCCAGTGAAGTGGAGTATACACTGCAGTCTCATGACAAGGAGGTAACTGAGGAAGACCAAAATTAGCTCATAAAATTCCTCAGTGACAACGAAAACTAAGACGAGGATGTGGCGAAACATCTGAAGCTCACTCTTGCCACCCTTGGCAACATCATGCTGACAGCCATGAGTCTCTCAGACATGGATCCATTCATGGATGGAATTTTGCATTTAAAGTGAGGAATGGGGGACCTCATGACACCATACAAAGAGGTACTGAAATTTCTCCAAAAGAAAAGGAAGCAGTCCTCAATCTCTAGTTTTATTAAAAGACACACCATCACCGCAAACACAACTGCTCCAGACACCACCACCACCAACACCAATACCACAACTGCCTCTACACCTCCAGACATGCCTCCAACATCCACCAGCATCACTGTATTTTGGCCCATCTCATTTGCCAGTTATCCTGCCTCATGATCAGGGTTTTTCCATTCAAGATCTTGAACCAGTGCCTGAGGAGGAGGGGGACAAACCTTTCATCCCTTTAACCACCCCCCAACATCACCATTATCGTCACTGTCACTGTCGTCATCATAGTTATCATTATCTGGACTTTGTTATCAATATTAAGAGTAAGTAAAATTATTTTTGTTCATTTGGGATACGGTATATCCTGTGTCAGAGTGGTGACCCATCCAGGATTGTCCCAAATAGCCAAGGAGACTGCTTAGGCAGCACCAACGCTCTGCACAGAACATGGTCCCAGTGGATGGATGGCTGGATGGGATACAGTATATGATACAGTGACCTGCAAAAGTATTCACCCCCCCTCCAAAGTTTTCACATTTTGATGCATCTGAGCTTACTTCATGATGCTTTCAAATACAACATAATATAAAGAGAGTTCAAAAGCTACTCCAAGGTGCTAAAGCTAAAAAATGCAGATAAAATATGAATAAGTTCGATTTACAGAGAAAAACAGATGATTCTCAGTTCCATAAGTATTCAAACCCTTTGACGAATTAACCCTAAATTACTTGAGGAGCAAATTATTTGTGTGAAAGGTTATAAAATAAGTGTAATAGGTTTCACCTGAAAGTAATCAGTGGTTCAACTTAAAAATGAAGCTCCTCCACTTATCTTCGCAGTTTTAAGGTTTAACTCACTTGGTCACCCAACAAGGCAAACATGAAGACCAAGAAGCTTTCCAAAGAAGTCAAACATAAAGTGGTGGAAAAGCTCCATTCAGGAGAGGGTTGTAATAAGATTTCAAACTCACTAGTTATCCGTTTGAGTATGATGAAATCCATCATTAAGATGTGGAAGACGTATCATACTACCCAGACTCTACCCAGATCAGGTCATCCATCGAAACTCAGCAACCGGGCAAGCAGGAAACTGGTTCGGAATGTCACCGTAAATCCAACAATGTCTTTGAAAGATCTGCGAGGCTCTATGTCCGAGATGGGGTTGTTGTTCATCAAGTAACAATATCCCATTCCCTTCTCAAACCTGGCCTCAATGGACAGGTGGCAAGAAAGAAGCCATTACTGAAAAAGACACATCTAAAATCCCATATGGAATTTGTGAAAAAGCATCTTAATGATACTGCAGGCATGTGGAGAAATATTTTGTGGTCAGACGAGATAAAAATTGAAAATTTGGTCAAATTCAAAGTGTTACGTCTGGTGCAAGATTAACACTACACATCACCCAATCAACACCATCCCTACTGCCACGCACGGTGGTTGCAACATCATTGTATGGGGCTGCTGTTCAATAGCAGGCACTGGCAAGCTTGTTAGGAAAGAAGGGACAATGGATGGTGCAAAGTACAGGATAATCCTTAATGAAAACCTGCTTGAGACAGCAATGAATCTGAAACTGGGTAAGAGATTCACATTTCAGCGGGACTCCGCACTGGAGTATCTGAATAGGAAGAAAATAAATGTTCTTGAGTGACCAAGTCAAAGTCCTGACTTGAACCCAACTGACCCTTCATGGCGAGATTTAAAGATTGGAATCCATCGACAATCCCCATCAAAGTTGGCAGAACTAGACCAATTTTCACATGAAGAATGTGAAGAATGGGCAAAGATTTCATCATGTCACTGTGCAAAGCTGGTGAAGACCTACCCAAAAAGACTTGTAGCAATCATTGCTGCAAAAGGTGATTCCACCAATTACTGAGCTTAGGGGCTGAATACTTGTTCAACCAGTGAATTTTGATCTGTACTTGTTTTTTTCAGGTATTCCTGACATGTAACCTCCTTCATCTATAACAGTGTTTGGTTTGATCTCCATAGTTATGAATAAAAAAGTTCATTTGGAAAAATTGTTTCCACATCATTCATAATTCATCTAAATATAGCATTATTGGGAGGGGGTGAATACTTTTGTAGGCCACTGTATATAAAGTGTTTATAATTTTAATGAAAAACATGGGATGCATAGTTTACTAAACCAGTGTGCCTTTGTGCCTCAGTCCTCCACCTGGACTCGCCTGCTCAGGAGGTTTTACACAATACAACCCTTCCCAATTCTGCTCTGAGGTTTACAATCACTGCCATGTTAGTGAACATATTATGTACAACTGACCCTGACCAGACAGCTAATACAACAGTAATTCCATCCTACTCGAACACATGGTCCATACTATTCTTACCACAATCTATCTATGTATTGCACCCACCCCCCTTTCCACATACTACACCACATACTACACCACACACACACACACACACACACACACACACACACACACACACACACACACACACACACACACACACACACACACACACACACACACACACACACACACACACACACACACACACACACACAGAGTTTGTTTTTGTTCCAAGAGTTGAAGCATTAAATGAACCCTGACTGAGATCAGGTTTCCAAATGGCTAACACATTTGTACAATGTCCTACATTATCTCAAGCTGTTTAACTTACGTATGCACCGTATCCTGCTGTCTGTCCAGATGGTTCAAAACTGCTAACAGAATTAAATTATCCATTACAGCATCACACTCACCTCATATTATATTTGTGCAACATGGTCCTCAATACCTTTCATCCAAAATATCTGAAAAAGGAATATATACAAAGACAAAGTGTCACATGATCAAATTACATCATCATTGACTTCAATATATCATTACATCATTTTACTGGGTTTTTGTTTTCTCATCATGACAATATCAATTGAAAACCTGCCACTTCCTCCTTTTCAAACGTAATTTTATTGCAAAGTAGTCTGATATTTTACATTCTATTTGTTGTCTGGGAAACATTCTATTCTAGGAAACAAAAAATGTTGTCAGTTAACATTTCAAACAGCAACAGGAGCAGCAGACTGTTACAGGAATTGATACTGATCATAAACAATCCCATACAGTAGAATTTATTTTTACTTTTCAATGAAATATAGTGCAATCTGCCAAAAAAAGTAATCTTGTCAATATTGGCAGAGAGTAAACGATTTTTGTTTTCGATCTTATTCAGTACTTTCTTGTCTCATGATGATAATCACGAATAAATTAGACACCTCATTGACAATGAAAATAATTGCAATGTGCATTAAAACTTATGGAGTAATATCGAACGACCAGCGAGTTTTAATTACATCAAATGCATCTAATAAATATAGAGTCTGGAATCCCAAGACTCTGGAACGAAACCACTCCACCATTATAGTGAGCAGGCTTATTTGTCAGGGTTTAGGGGTCAAGAGTGACCTTGGAAGACCAACCACCTCCCTTACCCCCCTTCCCTCTCCCTCTCACATCATGGCAAATAACTTAACAAGATGCTGATCGTCATGTAAAAATAAATTCCATTTTTGAATCTCTTATCCGATATATATCGTGAATCTTGGTATTTGTCTGCGCGTTCATCTGTCCCCCATTTATGGTGGTCGCTTCCCATACTGTGTATGAAAAGCAGCTGATTGGTTATTTTGCATTTTCATTTCACTTTTCTTGATGCATTGTAGTCAGTTACTTCATTGTCCCTTGCACACAATATATTTTGCCCTCTTTTGAGACAAATCCATCCTCCGTCGCCCAATGTTGCACCGCCATTTCACGGTGGGTGGTATAACTAGCTCAGAGCTTTCGCTCTGAGTGAAACCAAGAGTGCAACACAATTAACCTTTTTCAAGTTCATGAAATAAGTAAAATTGAAAGATTAACTTCAACTTTTCCCGTGTTATTTTAAAAGTTAGTACTTATTTGCCAAATACAAACAGAAAGTTAAGCATAGCAATATTTATTTTGTTTTATATAAAAAAAATCTTGGCTCACAAATAATTCAAACAATAGAAAGCAGCAGGTTCACAGACTGCCAGTCAATGAAAGAGGAACAAACAGATGAGCAAATTACACGTGAATGTAGGAGTGTTAAAAAGGAAAGCGGTGGGGTGACCGATAGTACAAAAGAGCAGAAGTGTGAAAGAAAGCATGAGGTGATGATGGGTAAGGCCTAGGTCACATTTGCCACGGCGGCCGTGGGTCTCCAAAATCTACTGCCATTAGCAATTATACGGCGGCCGCAGTATTTCTATGGTCACACAATGTAGCAGTCACATATGTCTATTTTTCGGGGAGCTGCACGGCGTATTTAGGCCTAAGTCACATTTGCCACGGCGGCCGTGGGGTCTCCAAAATATACGGCCATTAGCAATTATACGGCGGCCGCAGTATTTCCACGGTCACACAATGCAGCAGTCACATATGCTTTTATTTTTCGGGTAGCTGCGCGGTGTATTTATAAATTGTGGAGACAGAAAATGTGGGGTTGCCATACGGTCTTTGATTTGATGTCGCACAGTGACCTTAAGGCGTTCCTGCGGTGGCCATATAATTTTCAAGGCAGACGCAAGGTGCCCACAAGGCGACCGCAAGGCGACTGCAGGGGGACCGCAGGAGGACCGCAAGGCGACCGCAGGGGGGCCCTAAGTCGAACGTGCGGCCAGACGGATGGTAACGAATGGGTTAATTTTTTTACTTTTTTTTTTAACAGTTTTTTTTTTTCGGCTTGTCGAATTGCTACGGCGAATGCAGAAATGAAAAAAGTTATAACTCCGCGTTATAATTCCATGGCGACCTTACGACCTGTAAAATATAGCCATACGGCATAGGGCCACCCTGAGGCCACCTCAGAAACTCTGCGGCCGCCGCACGTTTCTGTTAATTCAGAGGGCGTACGGCCGCTGTGTCCTCGCCGTAGAGCAAATGTGACTTAGGCCTAACACTCTTTAAAAACTGGAGTAAAGTGCATGAGACATGAAACATGAGACATGAGACATGAGACATGAGACATAGCATTTTGGTTCCACAGACGAGAGAGTAGAAGCATGAAATTTTCTGAATTAAAAGACATGTTTGAGGTTCTTCTTTTTCTTCTTCTTCTTCTTCTTCTTCTTCTTCTTCTTCTTCTTCTTCTTCTTCTTCTTCTTCTTCTTCTTCTTCTTCTTCTTCTTCTTCTGCTTCTTCTTCTTCTTCTTCTTTTGTAAGCAGCACAAGACTGTTGGGTGGCATAATCAGCTGGGGGTGTAGCTGTGCAGCTGATGCAGTGCCCTCTGCCGGTTAGAGCAGTAATTTGGCCATAGATAGCTCACCCGCTCTCCACGAAGGACACCATGGGATCTTTAATGTCCATCAACTAATGCCGGCAGATGGGACACGCACACACACCAATATAATCGGCCTGGCTGTGAAACAATGGAGTGTCAATGCATTTTTGGCAGCAGATGATGCAGTACTGGAATTTAAACAACAATGGACTCCAACTACACAAAGCTACGAGTAGGGGCTCGAGTTTCTTCTGACCAAAGGTCTGAAATGTTAACGCTGTGGCTGGAAGTCATTTAAAGGTAAATTGGTCAATAAATTGGTAAATTGGTTTAATTGGTCAATACATTGTGCATACATCGGTGATTATGGTAGGCTGCTGCACACTGCATGACTATACAGGGATGTTGCCAACAAGTTAAATATTGTTGCGGATTCGCGCCCACCGGCGTGCGGACGGCCACGTAACTCGAATCGCGGCACGTCGCCCACCGGACGGACAATCCAGTCGTGACCCTCTCGGACTAACGCCGGGAACTAGTCACGGGTGGACCTTTCGGTCTCACCACAATCGTGCCAATCGGCCCTCGCGTGGGATAGGGTTGCTCGCCAAATTCGTCCTACCTAAGTACCCACACGGAGGGTAGACCGGGCGATCGCACCTCGCCGCAGGTCGACTTCGGACACGGGCCACTTTAAGCGACCCGTTCCGTACTATCGGGATAACCGAGCGGTGTTATTCGTCGGCCTCGACGGTTCGATTAATTATCGGGCGTTTTAGCCCACGACCAACCCTTTACGTGAAGCAAGATGGAGATTCAATGAAAGAAAAGACGAAGCGAAGCGGGAAAACAGTTCAACAGAATTCACATTTATTTCGCGATGGCACACGGAAAGCACACATATACAATTACACCAAAAGCACATGTAAAAGGAGAAGAAACACACTATTGCACAAAAAGCAAATATAAAAGAGAAACACAATGCAGAGCTATCCGACTACCGAGCACACGGCAACACTTATACAATTTTACTTCACAGACGGCGCCGACAACACAGATACCCAAAGCAAAAGAAAAAGAACCACCCTCCAGGATGAGGGGGGTAGGCGGGCCCGGGGGCCGAGACCGTGTCGGGCCTACCCGTCTGATGATGAGACGCAAAGCGGCGGTGGCGCCTCAACTCCGCGGGCCTCGCGGACAGTGTCTGGTAGGGGGTGGGAAAGGGGCCCCCTTGTCGCACTATCTCAGCACGGGGGGAAACAGGAGGGGGTTGTTGATGCTCGGGGGGGAGGAGGATATCACCCTGTCTCGGGTCCCGCGACGAGCGTCTCCACCTCGACCTCGTCGCGCCGCCGGCCTCCGCAGCTCCCCGACTCCGACGCGAGCACCCCCTCGATCGCCTTCGCCGCCGCCACCTCTCCACAGCTCCGTCCTCTTCACTCTGACTCGTACCACTTCTTCCCAGCTCCACCAACAACTCCCAACCGCGAACTCGAACTGCGAACTGCTGGCTTCTCCCCTCCGAACTCAACTGTTTGGCGAGCGCGGCCGTTTATATCCGCCGTGGCTTCGCTCCCCCACCTTTGACCCTTTACCTCCGACCCTTCACCTCTAACTGGCTCCCCATTGGACCGAGGAGAAGTGGGCGTGAATGCTTTTTGATCCATGAATTTGCATATAGCGACCTCACTCCAACGACCTGGAGGCGGGGCCAAATCGCCCCACGCTCTCCGATAGGACGGAACAGAAGTGGGCGTGAGTCGTTTTTGATCCGTTTTTCTCGGAAAGTCTGTGATGTTTCTGAACACGCTGCTCGGTGCGCGCCCTGCACGAGTCCAGTATCGGTGCCCACAAGTGGCGCAAGAATGGTGGTGATGCGATGGTGGCGAGTTGTGACGGTAAAGGTCGTGGCTGTTGTTGTGAAGCGGCGTTGTGGTTGGTGGTTGTTGTTGTGAAGCGGCATTGTGGTTGGTGGTTGTTGTTGTGAAGCGGCGTTGTGGTTGGTGGTTGTTGTGAAGCGGCGTTGTGGTTGGTGGTTGTTGTGTGATGGCTGTTGAGACGTGGTTGGTGGTGGTAGTAATGGCGGCTGGTCCAAAATAAAGATAGTAAAAGAAAAACGGCTATCTAGAGGGGTCGCAGCTCGCATGAATGACATTTATTCCCTCTAAACAACGGGTTTGGGCCTAACTACACATATACTTACAGAGATATCTCACCTAAGGGACCT
>NC_140969.1:75356089-75363589 GCF_056783735.1 Eptatretus burgeri
TCCTGAAACTTGGCATATATATGTAAATATACCGTGCGCAGACAGTAACGATCTCCGATTTTGAAAATTCCTCCGAGAAAAAAAGTTATGACGTCAAAATATCTCCGCAAATGGAAATCGCCTAAAAAAGTATCTCAAACCTGGCAACTTTTTCAATTCTGTTTGTGGGAATTGAACAGGGCATTCACAGAGATGAATTGCTGCACATATGATACATCACTATGATGTCATATCAATTTTTATGACCTCATTCTTATTTTTGACATTTTTTGTTTGTTTCACAACCCAAAGTTTTCATCGGATCTTCGTGAAACTTGCCATGTATATGCAGAAAGCCCACGCGCAGACAGTAACCATCTCCAATTTTGGAAATTCTTCCTTGAAAAAAAGTTGACATCATAATATCGCTGCTAATGGAAATCGCCTATACCATTATCTCCGAAACTAGGCAAGCTGTTTGAATTTTGTTTTCGGGAATCAAGCCAGGCATTTGCACAGATAATTTATCGCAAACCTGATACATCACAATGATGTCATATTCGTTTTTATGACGTCATCATTAAGAGAACGAGGATCTTAGCTCATTTGAGCTTGTTTATTACGGATCTTAAAAGCATCAAAAAGCTAAATATATATCAAACAAACAGTTTCAAAAAAACAGGTGGTCATCTCACCACGAGAGCATTTAATTTGCATCAGATGTGGCAATAAATGTGGATTGTTGCTCCCAGCTTGGAAGCTCGATGACAAGACGTGGTTTACATTTTTTCCTCTTCCACCCCTACCCTGTTTTCAATGACGTGCAGGCACAGGAAACTTGCGAGTGGAAATTAATATACAAACTGTTCACCATCTCTGCAAGACTTCACATAGAGTGACAAGGGTGTAATGCTCTTGTATGACTTCACACAAGGAAATGAGTCCCCAAAGCATTTTGTGGCATGGGTTAATTTTGTTTCTATTATCTATGCAAGAGAACATAGATAATATTCCAGAAGCAACAATCTATATTTCATTAAGTAAAACATGAGCTGCCAAAGGGGCTGTTAGTAAGTCCGGAGGAAATTAGAATGCAATTCAGAAGTCTTCCATTGGACAAACTTCAGGACCAGATAGTCTAAAGACAAGTAAGTGGACTATTAGCTGGTATTTCAAAAGCTCTATTCGGGAATGGCAGGTACTGGACGATTTGATGGTCATTAAATGAATGCCTAATTTTAACCCTCGCCATATATTGAACCATTTAATCGCTACTAATGCCCAGCGATTCGATCACGGGTGAATAACACGTTCATGTGATGTTCACCAGTTTAAGTTGATGGAATGGATTCAAATAAATTATGTCATTGCGAGGTTTTACCTACTTCAAGTAATTCAAATCCTTGTTGGTCTGCACTTTTGAAGAGTCCACCATATTGTTTTGGGTGGATGAAACTGATGACGTTCTTTTATGGTTGCCCACCTATCATTATTCCAGAGAGAGACGATATGGGAAAGGATTCCACTGAAACCCGATGCCAGCCAAAGGTAAGGTGTGAAAGAAAGGATTCACATGTTTGACCAGGATGAGAGTTCAAATGCCTCATTAAATGTGTTTCAGGCAACACTTCTGAGTCCTGAGCACAGCTCTTGGCATGAAATGAAATTGGATACACAGTCTCCCTCAGTTACTAGTAATAACCATCCTTGACCATGTTATGGAATGTCAGCTGAGGCTATTGTGTGAATGAGATGAAAAAGGACCCCACTGAAAGTTCTGGTGAACACAAAGTTCAGTATAATATTTTAGTGTTCATTATCTTCTATGTTGTCCACACACAAGCATGGATATCACATGGTAGTACACCTTCAACATTTTCAAACAATTTAGAATTTCAAATGCAAGTATTTTTCTTTACCGGGCATAGTGGCGTGTGGCTATAATCCGGCTACTCGGAGGCTTGGGTTGGAGGATCGCTTGATGACGGGTGCTCTGTGCTGGGCCGCGCTAGGAGAGGGTGTAGGGCAGCCCGGAATCATGGCGAAACCCAAACCTTATTGCCTGTGTCGTAAGAGGCGACCAGGGTTGCGTCAGGAAGGGCATCCGGCGTAATACCTATGCCAAATCAGTATGCGGATCATAACGGATGATCCGCTGTGGCGACCCCGAATGGGAGCAGCCGAAAGATGAACAACAACAACAACAACAAATGCAAGTATTCTTCAACAAGCTGGTGTTTCTTCCCGATAAATCATTTTCCAGGAATTATTGGAAAAATGCGGGAAATTGATTTGGGATTGCTGCCTTTTCCCGGTTTTTGAGGTTCAGCCTCAGACAATTTGGGCTCCAACCAACTCTAGTGGTGAGTGGAGATGGGGTTGCACTTGTGAAGTGTGCTGATATGTGCCCCTCCTTTCGCAACACCAAGGAAAGACATATAAACTTGTATTTTATGGCTTTCAAAGACATTCCACATCCAAGTTGAAATGAAAGCAAGAGAAGAACCTTCAGAGTGTAGGCTTTATTCCGTTTGATTGAAGCCACTTCTACGGGCACATCAGGGAATACAGGTGCAGCAAGGAGTACATAAGCAGTAAGGTATACACGTGCAACTAATCACCGCAAAATAAATCAGTATAAGCACGGAGTCCGATATACTCTCAATTCTAACCATTCAACGAGCACCAAGTAGACCTCCGCCGTAAAGGACAATGCCCCTGGGACAATCCCCCCGACCGAGCGGAATCTTAGCTTTATCTATTCCGTGCTCGAGCCGTGCGACATGTGATCACACATCACGTCCTTCAATTCACCACATTTTCCCCGTCTTTAAAATGTAACTAGAGGCCCAACTAACGCACCATGATTACTTCAGTACTATAGGAGTATACATTTCAAGCAACGCGAACTATCTAAACTACAGAAGCATACATGCCAAGCAGTGAGGATTATTTTGAGTTGTAGGAGCATGGTAATGAACATCGATATATTATGTAACGAGAATATAGGAGCATGAGCATCGAGGATGCCGATAATCCCCTTTACAGATTGAGTCGGCGAGGGGGTATTATCCGTCGGCCTCTCCGGGAGTAAATGGCGGTTTCACTTGAGGGAGGCTTCCGATCCTCTTGGAGAGCCTCGACTCGTGCCGGGGATGACTCCCCGATCGCTCTCAGGTGGAACGTGGCAGCTCCGTCGCCACCATTCTCGGGTGGAGTTCCTGGGGGGGGGAACACCTGGGGAGGGGATGTCAGAGGGAGGAGTGCCAGATGGTGGTGTACCTGCGGGAGGAGTACCTGAGGGAGCCAAATGGCGAACCGACACAGTGGTCTCCCTGCCATCCGGGAGCCTGACATGAGCATACTCTGGATTAGTATCGATGAGTTCGACCCCCTCCACCATGGGTTCATACTTGCTTTGTCGGACCGGGCGTTTCATGAACACTGTTCCGGGATGGGTTAGCCAGTTGGGCACCGATTGGCCATCAACATAACGTCGCTGGTGAGTAAACATTAGTTCGTGAGGAGTTGCATTGGTGGACGTGCAGAGCAAAGAGCGTATGGAATTCAGAGCGTCGAGAAGGGTAACCTGCCACCCCACGGGACCCAGTCCTCTTGATTTCAGCGCCAGAGTTACGGCTTTCCAAATAACTCCATTATATCGTTCCACCTGCCCATTACCCTGTGGGTTGTAACCCATCGTTCGACTAGTTGCTATGCCGTGCTCCAATAGGAACTGTTTTAGCCCGGCCGACATGAAACACGGCCCTCTGTCTGAATGTATGTACGAAGGTTTCCCAAACATAGCGAAGAGGTCAGAGAGACATTTCACGACAGTGCCCGAGGTCATATCCGAGCACGGAAATGCGAAAGGGAACCTTGAATATTCATCAACAACAGTGAATATGTATCTGTTGTCTGTCTCGGTCAGCAGGGGCCCTTTGAAGTCAATGTTTAGTCTCTCGAAGGGAGAGGTGGCCTTGATCAATCTGCCAGAAGCCGCGCCATAGAATCTGGGTTTTAGTTCAGCACAAACAGGGCATGAAGCATTCATTTGTTTAATGTCTTCGATAGAATAGGGAAGGTTTTGTCTGCGCACGAAATGTGCCATTCTGGTTACCCCTGGGTTGCACAGAGACACATGGAGGTCTTGCAAAGCCCGACTGATTGTCGCCGAACAGTAGACCCGAGAGAAGGTGTCTGCAGCAGGGTTTTCCCTCCCGGGCCGATAAACAATGTCGTAACTACAGCAGGCTCGGTCTATCCGCCATCTCATAATTTTTTCATTCTTAATTTTCCCGTTATTTTTCCCATCAAACATGAATGCCACGGATCGTTGGTCCGTGACGAGCGTGAAATGGTTTCCCAGTAAATAGTGTCTCCATTTACGTAGGGCTTCGACAATAGCGTACGCTTCCTTCTCTATTGCTGAGTGTCTCTGCTCGCTTCCAGAGAGAGTTCTCGAGAAGAACGCGACGGGTCGCCCAGACTGATTAAGCGTCGCAGCTATCGCGTGATCAGAAGCATCTGTTTCCACCACGAAGGGCACCGAGCTATCGATCGATAATACCACGGAATTACTGATATCATCTTTGAGGCTGTGGAAAGCTTTTACAACAGCGGCATCTGGTGGGAAGTTTTTGCAATGCACTAGGGGATGTATTTTCTCGGAGTATTCGGAAATCCATCTTGCATAGTAAGCGAACATGCCGATCACCAGGCGCATTGTCTGCAGGTCCTGAGGTGGGGGTAGCTCACGAAGTGGGCGCAATCGTTCAGGATCAGGCTTAATCGTGCCGTCGGCTATTGTGTAGCCGAGAAGGTCAATTGACCTTGCCGAGAATACGCATTTCTCGTAGTTGAGGGTCAGATTATATTTTCTAGCAATGCTCAATAATCTGTCCAGATTCATATCATGTTCCTCCTGATCCCTACCGCACACTGTGACATTGTCCACGTAAACAAAAGTGTCTTTGAGGTTTTCATCTGAGATGATGTCGTCCATAACTCGTTGGAAGCAAGCTACTCCATTCGTGACACCGAACGGAATCCTCCTGAATTGGTAGAGGCGCCTCCCTGCCTGGAATGCGGTGTAAGGTTTGTCTTCCTCTCGGATGGGAATTTGATGATAGGCGCTTCGCAAATCGATGGTGCTGAATATCTTATAATTGGCCACCCGTTCGACCATCTCGTCTATGCGTGGCAAAGGGTAGGCATCGAGTTGGGTGAAACGATTGACCGTTTGGGAATAATCGACAACCATTCGTTTCTTATGATTCTGATTGGCGGTGACCAACACCTGTGCGCGCCATGGTGAATCGCTCGGTTCTATAATTCCTTCTTCCAGTAATCGCTTGGTCTCTGAAGTGATGAAGTTCATATCAGCAGTGGTATATCGCCGCGATTTGATCGCTATCGGTTTACAGACCGGCGACAAGTTAGCAAACAGCTGGGGGGACGTTACCTCTGCGGTGGTCAAAGCATTTAAAATTAGACGAGGTTTGCTTCCTCCAAAGGGTATTTCGATGCTCGTGTGCTGCTTGAGGACATTATGACCCAGAATTACGTCTGCGCATAAATCACGAAGCACCAGTACCCTTACATCCCGATGCGTGTACCCTTTTACGTCCAATTCAACATTGCAGTACCCTCGTACGTGGGACTGTAGTGATGTGGCGGCCATGCATACCGTATTGTCTGTCGGGTGGATCTTCCATTTCCTCCCCTTCACTAGCGAGCTGTTGACGAAACTTTCAGAGCTACCGGTATCAATCAGAGCCTCAGCCATATGCCCGTTAATTCGTACGTTGATGATAGCCTTGGATAGATTCCCCGGTGAGGCTGCAGTTAGTTTCTTTTGTGAGTAGAGAGCCGCAGAAGTGGGTTTATTTCTCCTTCGAGTAGATTTACATACCCTGGCATAATGCCCTTTCTTGTCACAATTCATGCATGTGGCATCTCTGGTGGGGCATTTGTGGCGGAGGTGTCTTTTGTACCCACAAAAGAAGCATTTACCAACCAAAGTAGTTGCTGAGGAGTTTGTCGAGGTCTGGGTATCCGACTCCTCGGGTTTTTCTCCAACCCCTGTGTCAGGCTGTGTCTGTGTCTGTGGGGTTCCTTGAGTTTCCACCGTAGCGGCGTTCATTAGCAGCATCGGTGTCCCAAATGACTCAGATTGCTGCTGAGCCGTATCCATCGCTCGAGCCTGGTCGACTACCTTTTCAAGAGTGGGTTGCGCTTTCTCTAGTAAGCGTTGCCGTATGTGGGCTGACCTGAGCCCTTGGATTAACGCCTCTCGGGTCACTTCATTTCGGTGTTCTTCGGCATTTACGGCCCGGAAGCTGCCGTCTTTTCCCAGCTGTTTCAGAGCTTGCAGGAACTGATCGATTGTCTCCCCGGCTGCTTGCTTGCATGTGTTGAGAAGATGTCGTATGTACACCTCGTTCTTGCGCTTCACGTAGAGCGCCTGCAGCACATCGATCGCTGCTTCGTAGTTGTCACACTCCGAGAAGAGCCTGTATACGCTGGGCGAGACATGATTCACAAGGGCGGCCAATTTGTCGGCTCCCTCTTCGATGATGGTCAGATAGTGTGAGAATGAACGGAACCAATGCGACCATTTCATTTCTGAGTCAGTCGCGTTTGGGTCTGCGTCGAACCTCTCCGGTTTGTAGATCTTGTCCATCGTTGGTTGAGAGAGCCGAGAAAACCAAATGGAATAAATTGAAATGAAAGCGAGAGAAGAACCTTCAGAGTGTAGGCTTTATTCCATTTGATTGAAGCCGCTTCTACGGGCACATCAGGGAATACAGGTGCAGCAAGGAGTACATAAGCAGTAAGGTCTACACGTGCAACTAATCACCGCAAAATAAATCAGTATAAGCACGGAGTCTGATATACTCTCAATTCTCACCATTCAACGAGCACCAAGTAGACCGCCGCCGTAAACGACAATGCCCCTGGGACAATCCCCCCGACCGAGCGGAATCTTAGCTTTATCTATTCCGTGCTCGAGCCGTGCGACATGTGATCACACATCACGTCCTTCAATTCACCACACAAGTTGACTAAATAACAAATGTGTGCAATGGGAAAAGCTACCTTCATACAACATTATGTCACTGTACACGATGATTGGATGGAAAATGTGTTTTTCCAAAAAATCTCTTTTCTGCAGGCATGGGTTACAGGGTGTTTCACATCTCAGGAATAAACGACCTCGAACTCACTCTGCTTCGTCTCAGATGAGTTATAGTAATCAAGAAAGGAATACAAGAAAATAAGGAAAATGAGATCTGGGGAGTTTGAAAAGAGGGAAAATGGTGAGGGGCTTGGGAAGTGATTGGAAAGGGGGAGGCTAGTGAGGGGTGGAAAGGGGGAGGCTGGTGAATGGGTGGGAAAGGGGGAGACTGGTAAGTGGGGGATGGAAAAGGGAAAACTGGTGAGGGTTTGGAAAAGGGAAAACTGGTGAGGATATTGGAAAAAGGGTGGCTGGTGAGGATATTGGAAAAAGGGAGGATG
>NC_140969.1:75368589-75393589 GCF_056783735.1 Eptatretus burgeri
ACAGAGAGATCAAGTTTAAAGGAGAATGAGGAAATGTTGTGAGGGTTTCCAACCGTGACATTTGCGGATTCGGCATTTTCCGATTCGCCATTGTGACATCATAGAAATATTACCCACCTTACTTCTATTGGGATCAGCTGCAGTAAGTTTTTTGCCCAAGTCCTTCACGAACCGGCTGTCCATGCCTGATTTTTGACTCAAGGTGTCACAGGAATGTGCAATTTATTGGTTCATGGTTTGGCATTTGCTGTTTCTGCATTGTCTGTTTGCTTTTGGGCTCCTTCCTGTGCATAGCATGGGTATCTCGCTAATTATCTTTTAACACAATAAGCACGGTGTCGATTGTGACGGTGTCGATTGTGACGATGTTCAAAATGAAAAATATTATTTTGTCATGTTACAGAATCTGGTAGAGGATCTAAATGAAAACAATCAACAGATACATGCTTATAATGAAGAATTATCACATTATCAACAGATAATTATTCATTGTCTTGTAATCCACATCATTGCAGGTCATATTGGGTTCAATCCAAAGCAATTTTCGGCTTCAAATTCTTTAATATTTAAGCAATAAACATACGGTGCATGCAAAATCCCAGCTGATATTAAAGCCAATAGCAATGTATAAAGCGGTGGAATTTGCTTTGAGAGGCCCCACAGGTTCATTCATCGAGTTGAAAACTCAGGGCTATTATAATAATAATTATAATTTCATCTCCACTCAATAGAGCGATCTTTATAGCAGAACCCAGAGTCCCAGAGTTTAAAGCCCAGGTTGCTTGTTCCCGATTATATTCACTCCGAGGAGAGAAGGACTAGTTAGCCATCTGTGAAATTGGCAGAGCAAGGCACTCCGTGGCTGAGATAAAACTCTGTATGGTCTCCCTATGACCTTTAATTTACCTCTAACCCTTTTCCGAGTCCTGCTCATATGTGAAGGCCTTTGGTGCTGCAGGTGTGCACCAAATTTCATGGCACAGTGATCTTGAAAAAAAAAAAAAAAACGAACAATCTGCCAAATGAAAGCAGGAGCATGCTGGTGCTTGCAAGTGTTGATGTTATTTTCCATATACACATACATGGATATTATAAATAAATAAATAAATAAACACAATTCTCATGAGAAACAATTCGTCCTTTAAATTTTTTTTTGTCATAACCAAAATTAAAAAGAACGACATATTAAAATGTGTGTTGCAGTACTATTACTATTATTATTTGAGTTTGTAAATCACAATATTGTACTTTTAAATTGCTTATTGCATGGTGGGTAAATAAGACTCATTGCATGCTGGGTGAATGCACTGTATTACTGCTGCAATGTGCCCAGAGGAAATGGAGTTCAACTTGCCTTGATACTAAAATCCCCTCCTACTCCCCCCCCTCCACCCTTGACCGCCCCCTAAACATATCTAAGCTCTCCTCCTTCCATGCCAGCCCTCTTTCTGTCCCACCCGCGTAACAGCAGCAGTAAGTGAATTTAACTTCAGCAGTGTGAAGGAGCACAGATGGCATGACGCACTTGTTACAAGGTTTGCACAGATGAGATCAATGCTCATCGGTTAGAACTCATGACATTTGGCATCTGTTCAAACCCCATGTGAGTCCCCAGCAAATAAATAAATAAACGGACCATATCCTTGGCCTGTTTATTTCTAAATATACACACAGTGTTGTGTTCACTTTGAACACAAAATGAACATCGACTGCTCCAAATTAATAAGGTGTGTTCAAAACATATTCAAACACACCTGCACCTGTCCTTAACGTGAAAGGGGGGAGGGGGCGATTCTGCAAAAAAAAAAAAAAGGTCTTTTGTGAAAAGCCAACATTTGAGAAAAATACGAAATTTTAGTTTGTTTTTGTGTTTGGTCATTTATAAGAAGGTTTTTCGAATCAGCATCAAATAAGGAAAATAGAACAGTATTCCGTAGAGCACATATCTCTGCCAGGGTGAACAGTTTACTTTTTGTGTCCCACTGATAGGTCGGATCTGCATCAAGACCAGAACAAGAATCTAATCGGCTTTTTCATGTCACCTACCCAACACATCCACCAAGTTTTTTCTTATCTTTTTGAAATATCTCGCTTTTTTCGGTTTTTGTCCCATTTCTCAAGTGTGAAGAATCGCTCGAAAAAAATTAAAAAATTGTCCACCAAGTTTCATCCAAATTAGTCCATTAATCTTTGAGAAATCCTGCTCACAGACAAACAAAAAGGACTGACAGACAAATAGACAGCAATAAAAACATAACCTCCGTCTACCTTTGGTGGCGGAAGTAATGAGGAAATCGTGAATCTATGTATTTATGTACCACGAGTTGTAAAAATTACCCCCAGACAAATGTTTCCCAATCTTAAGTAATATGACTCAACGAATTAAATGTTGGTACCACTCCACTTATAATGATTGTAGCATGAAGTGCTGTACTGTGTAAGAGAGAATAAGCAGGATATGATATACATGTTGGCATTTTACTATATTTCAAATTTTAACTGGTGATAGTGCATTGAAAAATCCAGGACTGGCAGGATAGCCTGGCGAGGTATATGCACTCGCCTCTGAGTCGTCAAGCCTGGTTTTGAATCCCGACACAGCTATAAACTGTCATCCTGGTGTTTAGCAAGCAGGGGCGAGACATCAGTCTGTGTGCCGTCCCTCGGGTGGATGATAAGCCATTACTGGACCTGTCCATCCTTCAACAATGACATGAGTGGACACTAAAGATCTCACTGTGTCTTTCATGAAAAGTAGATGAGTTACCATAGGCACCCGAAACAAATTCCAAATTCCGACCCAAAACCGTGGGTAGCAAATTATCTGGTTTTCTTGGACATCCCTTGACACCAGGTTCCACTGCTTCTAATCTCAGAGTGTGGTTGTTGCAGGGCAGCAGCTTCTGCACGAAAAACAAATGTCTCATATAAACAGAGGTTTCAGCAATGGAGGACAATCCCGATGATGATTGAAAATTCCAAACGACCTTATATTTCAGTTTCGTAAAGGGCAAACCATATCCAGAAGGACCAGTTGATAAGATTTTCCTTTAAAAAACGAAACATAGTTTCCCAAGAATCTTCGATGATGTAAAATCCCTACATTCTGCTATGTTACAAATCATTGAATTGCTAGTGCATTGAGCTTTTGAAAAAGGTTTGGCACTGCACAGGCAAAATGCGAAAGGAATGAGATAGCGAGTGGAGGAGCAAGTGTTGGACCATTCATTTGAGGAATGTCTTCCACACAGTGCCAGTGTCAACAAAGGACGTGGCAACAGTTCTGAGATAAAATATTCTCACATGGATGGCAACCACCCGATAACCGCATGTCATCAAATGCTTGTTCATCTGATTATCGTGTTATGGCCCGGCGTTCAGGGGTCACCACGAGGACAAACTCCTCAAACTCCTCTTGACCTCCCATCCTGCAGGCCGACTTGATGTGGATAAGTCCGCAGCCTGGCTAGTTGTTAAGCAACCACGAACGTTAGATGGCCAAATCTCCCAGTGTTCCTCCTTCTAATACCGTTTACCTCAGGGTGACGTGGCCCAACTAACCAAAGATTGTGCCCTCAGTGTGCATTCAGAATACTGGTGAGTGGAACAAAGAATGCAGTGCTGGCTATTTAATGGAGCAAAACAGTTGGGGTAAAACTTCTCGGCTCTCGCTTGTGCAGATTATTTGTGACAAACAGAGAAAAAAACACCACGAGCAGGTGGAAGAAAGCATGTACTGGTTTATTTAAATCGGGGAAACATGGGGGAGTTTGTTTGGCATGTATACTCTACCAGTCAAACGTTTTAGAACACCCCAATTTTCAGTTTTTACCAGTGAATTTTTCACTTTTTTTTTTCATTTTTCAGTCCAGTGAATAACCTGGAATTGTACAATGCTAAGCGGTAAACCGCCAGAGGTTAAAAAAACGTTTAGGTTACCAAAAACTGAAAAATAATAGATATTTCAGAGTTGTTAAAAAGGGAACAAGTAATGGGTTAAAAATTGCAGCTTTTCTTCAGCAATGGAAGTAAATTAAGCCTTGAAAGTTGATGCAAACAATTCCTACAGGTGTCCAAACTTTTGCTGATTAGTTACAAACCCTTTGTCTGTATAAAAGCAGTGTTGGAACAGACTGTGTTGCTACACCCTCTGAAGCATTATTTGGACAATATTGCACTGCAGGAAGTAGTATATCCCTGTCATAATGGCGAGAAAAAGACAATTAACAAAGGAGGACAGACAGACCATTATAACCCTTAAAAGTGTAGGTCTTTCCTTTAGAGAAATTGCAAAGTAAGCCAAGGTGTCAGTGAGTACAATTTCCAACATCATCAAAAGGCACTTGGAAACTGGAGGAAACTCTGACAGGAAGAGGTCTGGCAGACCCAAAGCCACAACACAATCAGAAGACAAGTTTCTGAGAGTCAACAGCTTGTGTGATAGGCGGCTCACAGGACAGCAGCTTCAAGCACAGCTTTACACTGGTCGAAGTGAGGAAGTCTCAGTTTCAACTGTGAAGAGAAGACTTCGAGCTGCAGGTTGGACCGGTAGAGTGGCAGTAAGAAAGCCATTGCTAAGATGGCAAAATAAGAAAAAGAGGCTTGCCTGGGCCATGAAGAACCGCCAGTGGACTACTGATAACTGGAAGAAGGTTTTATGGACTGATGAACCAAAATTTGAAATCTTCGATTCATCACGCAGGGTTTTTGTACGCCGTCGAATAGGCGAAAGGATGGTTCCTCAGTGTGTCACACCAATTGTCAAACATGGAGGAGGAAGCGTGATGATCTGGGTCTCTTTTGCTGGATCCAGAGTCGGTGACTTGCACAGAGTGACTGGCACCCTGAACCAAAAGGGCTAACACTGCATTTTGCAGCACCATGCAATAACCTCTGGTCTATGCCTAGTTGGTCAGGGGTTCATCCTACCGCAAGATAATAACCCAAAACATACATCCAGGCTATGTCAGAACTACCAAAGAAGAAATGAAGAAGACAGTAGGCTTTAAATCATGGAATTGCTGTTAGGGTTTAGGTCAAATCTTCAACACTGTAACAGTGTTGGGAAGAACCCTCCGAACAATATTTGATTTCCATTGTAGAAAGAATACCACAAGTATGTTCAGATGTTATATCTGCAAAAGGTGGCTACTTTGATGACTCAAAAAATTTGGATTTAATTTTGTTCAACAAAACGATTCCATGATTTCTTTTTTTTATCTGCAATTGTTGATTTGTTCTGTGCTTTAATTTCAGAGTACATTGAAACATTAAACTGCTTAAATTTCAGTAAAAACTGGAAAATAGGGGTGTTCTAAAACTTTTGACCAGTGGAGTATACAGGAAAGGTTTTATTCACAAGGAAAGGTAAAGCACATATGCAGGGTATTTGTGAGGGCGTGATATGTACACAATGGGGAAAATTTGTATGACATGTATGTATGGCAAATAGAACAGAGACACAGAGCACAACTTGTTCCTTTTACACTTATGAGCCCCTTCTACAATCTTACTTAATTATCTACAAATGATTTGTGGCGCCACTAAGAATCACAACCAGAGACATGTAGAGAGAAAGAAAAGTACATAAGATGTAGAGCAGAGTCTTGGTACTGCTCCTTCCCACCTTAATCAGATGCGTGCAAGCTTGTGCCGCCTGAAGACTCATGTAAGCTTCCCTTTGGTGGCTTTCCCGGTCAGAATAGGCAAACATGAGTACAGACTTGGCCAAAGGAATCGTGGTAAGAAGAGCTTGATAGATCGAATGACCGGTAGATCAAGATGCTTGGTATATCAAACAGCCGGTAGATAAACCATCCAGTAGATCAACTGCCCGGTAGATCAACCACCTAGGAGATCAACCACCCAGTAGATCAAACACCATGTAGACCAAACGCTTCGTATATCAAACTGATTGGTGGGTCAAAATGCTCGGTAGATCAAATACCCGGCAGATTAAACGCCTGGTAGATCGAGATGCTGAAAAAGGCTGCTTCAATGTCCCTTGTTCAAGGTCTCCCATGATTATTCTCCCACCACAGAGGTCCAGCTGCTCTCTGCAACCAACCCCACTCGATTTCACATCCTTCCTCTATGGAGGTTGAGTTAATCTGCCTTGTTATTCTGTGGAATACACAATCACACACTTTCTACCTCATCTTTCCACGTAGGTCGAGCTACTCTGCACTTTACAACAATGAGAGAGGTTGATGCTGCTATTTGTTTCAGTGATCGATGATATCAAATGCACATGACATGCACGTAACATCAGCCACAACAGCTGCAGGTGAATGATCCTGCAGCTCTAAATGTGTTGTTGTTTTTCAAGTAAACAAAATAACCAAGAGACCACTGGAGTGATAGTAATCACCTCTATTGTGTTCAAATGGGGTTTTTGCATGAATTGAAAGAATGATTCTATTTCCTGTCCACGTGTTCAAGCACCCATTTAAGAATCCTTTGTGTGAGTGAAACAGTAATTGCAGTCCATTGTTTTGAAGCAATGGTGATGCATGACGTGTCCACTTGGGATGTGGTTCCATAATCCATCATGGGGTGGTAGCGAGATGGTGTTGGTGACGTGTAATGGAAAAGGAGGGAGGGGGAAGTTTGAAGGGCAAATAATAGAATCATGAGGATGGGCCATGAGGAGCCACGGGTTTGAAAGGTGAACATGGCGAGGGACCGATGGTGGATTGGCAGGTGGAGCCATAAAGGGATCCAAAGATGGAACCAGAGAGGGAGAGTCGAGAAAAAAACGAACATTTTATCTAACGACACATATTCCTCCAAAAATCCCTCCACACAAAAGGTGGGCAATGTCTGATATAAACGAAAGAAATATCTGTCTGTGGAAAATCCCCCATCTACATTCAGAGACATGCTGGTCGTTTCCATAACCACAACAATATGTTTGTGAGAGTCAACATCTCTCTGGCTATTCTCAGAGAGCTGCCTCGGTGCCAGTGAGTCTGGCAGTTCACTCAAGCAAATTGGCAGGGACTACTTGCAGGCATCCCTCTTCAGGACTGGTCTCTCATAAATCAGCCTGGGAATTCTTCCACAGAAACCTGCTCTCTCTCATGCATAGATTGATATACATATATATATATATATATATATATATATATATATATATATATATATATATATATATATATATATATATATATATATATATATATATATATATATATATATATATATATATATATATATATATATATATATATATATATATATATATACATATATACATATATATATATACATATATATATATATATATATATATATATATATATATATATATATATATATATATATATATATATATATATATATATATATATATATATATATATATATCTGTATATATATACACTGTATATATATATACATATACACTGTATATATATACATATATATATATATATATATATTTATTTTATATATATATATATATATATATATATATATATAAATATATATATATATATATATATATATATATATATAGATATATATATATATATATATATATATATATATATATATATATATAATCATTCTCTCTATCATTTTCAGCACGGCCACATCTTTTAAGTTACAAACCCCAAACTTGACTTGCAGTCATCGTCCTTTTCAGCACACATTCCCGATGGTCGGTGTGGCTGCACAGACTTAGGCCTCAGCTTCAAAGGGGTTTGTGTTCCTTTAATAATTTTCTGTGACTGATTGTAATTGTATGGGATATTTTTATTCCAACCAGCCATTTTGCTGTCCCCAAGAAAGTGTGTGTGCGTGTCTATGTGTACAATATGTCACGTAAATATATGTATGTTTATAATATGTATAATATGTCACGTATAATATGTGTGTGGTCAAATATTGATATGGATGTATATAATATTGTTGGGGTTCTTTGAACTGCATGCATCCAACAGATAGTGAGTGGTCCCAAGACAGTTATTCCATTATTATATGTGAAGATAGTCCCTTTCCTTTTGTCTAGCAGGACAACGATGGAGTGCGTAGTTATGATCTCATAGCTGGGTTTGCTTACATTATTTTTTTCTTCATTTCATCCCTACTCTCCTTTTCGTCTGATTATTCCTGAGGTAAATCTGAGCCACATGCACCTTTGCTGTGAGGTGGGCCCTCATGGAGAACAGCGCATGCGGCACCGCTGTGAGGAAACGATACGGTGCAGAGCCCTCGTTCCCAAGCGAGCCCTAAACCCAACATGTGCAGCGAGTCATAAAGTGAGCTGAGCAGTGCAGATTATCGACTCAAGCTTCCGATGATCTGGGGAAGATTGCCGGTTGCATTAAAAAGGCAAAGTAATGATTACCTCTTATGAGGCTGCATGAATGGTGTTTTTCACAACACAGGAAACACAGCCAGCATGATGCCCACGCTGCATGAAACGCGTACGGAGGCCGATAAAGGCGACTCCACACCACGTTGGATGGGATGCGGGTGTGCGAGGTAAAAGCGGTGCGTTCCTTTTCAACCAAATATTGACCCATATTGGTGTTGACCCCACGCACACGCTAGCAGTCGTGCAGACGTGGGCGCTGGCCACATGCGTAATGGCCGTACCCCGCACACTGTATAGAATGTGCTTGAAGGCAGATACATACGCCGCTCACGAAACATGCATGGATTTATTGATAACGACGTACCTTTGTCCCTCGCTGGCAGCAGCGGATTCCCACGGATGGTGAACGTCTTCTAATCTCTACGGCCAGCGAAGCTGCGATTGAGCCTGGGAGTGTTGTCCAGTGTGGGCCACGTTGACGCGTGCAGAGTAGGCGCATTGATCGGCGCTGGTCGGATGCCCGAGTGGGCGTGCAGGAACCTCGGCCGCTCGCCGAGGCGCGGCCCGGGGGTTTTTGCGGGATGATTCACATGCCAATTTTGGTGTGGGCGATTTGTATTATGTCGTAGGGTCAGAGCAGAATATTGCCGCTGTCCGAGATGACCTTGCCGGAAATGAAGTGAAGCGGTTTCCGGCCAAAGTTAGCGGGCCACATGAGGGGTTGGGGCCAATTGGAGCACCCGATTCAGGTGATGACGTTTCCCATCGAGGTGGCCCCTCCCCCCACACTGAAAATCCTATAAAGGTCAGAGCGGTCCCTCCGCCTTTCTCTTTATCCGCCTCTCTCTCGCTCTGGCCTCGCCCTCGTCAACAATGCCATGAACCGCCTCCTGCTGCCTGGACTCCGCCTCTCTCGTCTCGCTCTCCTCAACATTGCCGCGACCCGCCTCCTGCTGCCCGGACTCTGCCTCCTCGTCTCTGCCCACACAACGTCAACCCCACCCGCCTACCTGGTCCTGCTTACCACTCCATCCATGCGCTCTGGACCCCGCCCCTTCTCCACTCAAGCCCCTCCTTCACGAACACGGTCTCCACATGTGCTGCTGAAGCCAGAGACGATGGGCCCACTGTCAGGTACCGCACCATAGAGCATCTACCCCCACCCCCGAAAAGTATTGGTTGCGCGTCGTGTTATCAAGCACAAAGGTACAAAGATTGTAGCTTCTACTCCTCTCCCTTCTTGTTGCAATACTCCATCTTCATCGGGTTTTCTGTCTGTGTGTGTCCTGGCACCTGTCTGTTTAAGTAAGACTGCAGAAGATCGTTATTGTTATTATTATTATTATTCTCGCGTTAAGTCTGCTCTGTATCCACTTTTGTAAGTTGCTTGTTTATTTGCTGCACCATACCTCTCTCTCCCATATCTCTGCACAACACACCCCAATAAATATTGATCGTGCCACCCCATTGTAAATAAATCATTATTTGGAATTTTCCCAGCTCGTCTTTGTAGTTTCTTTCATTGATCCAGCATGGTCCTAATCCTAGTTTAGTCGGGACTTTATTCCCAACGATTCGTTCCTTTCCGCCGGTACGTCCTTGGCAGTGTCGCTTGACTGCATCCGATCCGGTAAAGTGATCCGATCCGGTGGAGTGATCCGGTTCGGACAAGGTGTACTGAGGACGTGTTCCCCGGTAATTAAATCACGTGATTAATTCGGTAATCTGATTAACCCATAGACAGGAGGACCCTAGGTCACGGGATTGAGTTATTGGCATCCACCGTCGGTTAAGCGACTCGCTGCGTCAATGAATTATCCGTGTGCGACAGCCTACAATTACAGGGAGTCTGGTGGGAACCAAGATAGCTTCCCCCACCTCGTGGTCTTCTCACCCAACACCCGGCCCACAACAATATGCATAATGTGTATGAATCACAATTGTGCATGTGAAAATCATGATTTAAGTATGTGTGGGTGCGTGTGTACGCGCCACCTCCACCGGTCATCATCTTCACTCGAGAGTCACCAAGACTGAACGTCGTCTTCCCCTCATTCTTGAAGCATCCATCTTCACCACAGCAAGGAACCATGGATCATTGGACCAAGTCGTCCACTTATCCGTGTTGCACTCAACGGAGTATTCCCCAGTCCTGAAGCATCAATGTTAACCACAACAAGGAACCACGATTCATGGACCAAGCTGTCTCCTTATCCGTGCTGCATTTCCTCCCGCTCCATCATTTATGAAGCATTGCCGTTGCAGACCCTGCTACCTCTTGTGTGGCTTCTGGGGTATGCCCAATCTTGGTCGTGTGTGTGCATGCTTCTAAATCGAAGCTAATGGTATTCCCTCTTTTAAAACTAATCTACTGCTACTCACCCAATCTGAGGCTACTGCTCCTGTGCCTGAATTTCTCCACAGAGTGGGTTTTCAGTTTTCTTTGCACTTCTTATGTGGTTTGCGGAATGAAGTGTTTTACGGTGGCCTGAGTGCAAATCCTGCCACCAACCTCCTAGAAAAAGTTAACTTTAGGAGGACAATCGCAGACACAGTTGGGCACGAGATATGGATGGTTGTTGGCTCATAAGGAGCTGTTCTGCCCTTTGAACACTTTCCTCATCCCAAAATGTGAAGAAATCCGACTACTGTAACTCACAAATATCGGCCAATAACCTGTCCACCAACAATATATAAACATTTAACAGGAATCATCACAGAAATGATATACCACCACCTAACATAACAAGGAGGCCAAGAGGCAGAACAGAAGGGATGTAAAAGAGGATGCTATGGAACAATAGACCACTTACTACTAAACAAGGCAATACTTTAAAACTGCAACACGAGAATAACCAAACTGTTCACAGCCTGTATAGATTACAAAAAGGCTTTTGACAGCATCCCAGATTCATTGATGATAAAGTGCACGCAAAGGTAAAAGATAAATCCCCAAATGATCAAGCTGATTGAGAAAGCAATTAATCTATGGAATACCACACCAATTCTTCAGCACTCGGATGGAAAGATCGAAATCCTAGGAATGAATATATGACGCAGGATCATCCAAGCAGACAACCTTTCCCCCTCCTGTTTTGCCTTGATCTCGAGTCTAGATCCACCAAATAACCTCATGAATGAGCAAGCACAAGGATACACCCTAACAACCACTAAGATATTGTCCAAAGAAACAAGAAAAGTGACACATCTACTGTACATGATGATTTAATACTTTTTGCACTAAACGATGAAAAAGTAGCAGAAAAACTGAAATTAGTGAACTGCTACTCTGACAACATTCAAATTAAATTTGGCCTCGATAAGTTTGCCAAGTGTAGCATCGTACAAATACATCGGAGTAGAAGAGGGCCACCAAATAAGTCACAAAAAATGTGTAAAACAATTACCAAAGAATACCTGCAGAGAACGAGGCTGATCCTGAAAATATACCTCTCCCCAAGGGACAAAATCAAAATTATAAACCAACTAGCAGTACCAGTGTTCTGATACAGTTTCAGAATAGTAAACTGGCCACAAACGGAAATCAAAAAACTAGATATCAACACAACGAAACTCCTCACGATCCACAAATTTTCAACAAAAATCAGAGCATCCCGAGAATGTACATGCCGAGGATAGGAGGTGGTGGCAGCCTGTTGGAACTCAATCAAGTGCACAGAGCAACGACTGTAGAATTAACAGAGTATGTACATGAAAAGTTCAACAGACTACTGAATACAATAACTTGCATACAAATATGAACACAACAAACCAGAAAAAGGTATCTCTCACTCACCTTGCAAAAAACTTCCAAAAACAGGTGTGAATAGAAGATGTCACACAACAAACCGAAACAGCAACAAATGCAGCCCTATCGGTTGAAAAAAAAGACAAAAAACAAGGAAAAGAGCAGCAGAGATTGCAGACCCTCACCAGGACTTGTTTTGTGTGGTGTTTGTGTAGTTTTGTGTGGTGTATTTTGTGTGGCGTTTGTGTACTGGTGTGGTACGTAATCCTAAATAGATATAATTAGAACTGCCACTTCATAACTGCTGGCAGTGATGACCAAGATGTCCCACTTTTATGCAACCCCGCTCTGATTGGACACCTGACACAAGTTGCAAGTGTTTGTGGATGGACAGATGAACGGACCACACGCCATCCCATAAGCTCCCCGGAACTACGTTCTTGGTGAGCTAAAAAGAGTTTGACAGATTGGAGATAGACAAAGAAGGAACACTGAAATGGCTAAGAAGAGGTCAGCTCAACTGGGTCGGAGAACAAATCATAATAAATGGTGCAGAGCAGGGACACTACATTAATGGCTTTACGAAAATGTCAGGAATGAGCCAATTGGACAAGTGTAAATTTGGCAAGGGAGCAACAAAAAGCACGAGTCACCTCCTTTTAGGATGTAAAAATACTCATGTCAGAACAGCTGTACACACAATGGCACAAAAAGGTATGTGGATTAATCCACTGGCAAATCTGCAAAGGTCTCAATATCCCAGTTCCACGAAACTCATGGAAACATTAACCAAAAGCAAGAATTGAAAAAAAAAAAAAGGCATAATGCTCACATACGATCTGATGATCCCATCCAGCGTGAACATCGAAAACAAAACATTATGACCAGACATCAAACTTAGATACAAAAAGGAAAAGAAGACATTGCAAACTGTGGTTTCAGTACCCAGTGATTTTGGTCTGAATAATATGGAAATCAAGACAACGACCAAATACCAAGACCTCAAGAATGATGTGAAAAGATCCTGGAAGATAAAGAGCGCCAAAATTGAAGCAACGGGAATGATGAAGAAGAACCTTCAGGATATGTTAAAAACCATCCCTGGAAATATTACGAGAAACGGACTACAGTTGGAAGCTGTCTCGGGCTCAGTGACGATCCTGAAATGAGCCCTCGGAACAAATCTCTGAGAAGAACACAACCTCAAATATTTGCCCATGAATCGAGATCCTTCACCAAAATGGAAGTAGATAATTTGAGTCTTGGGAGGACTCCGTTCCATCTTCTGAAACGCAAGTTATGGAGATAACATTCAACGACACACACACACACACACACACACACACACACACACACACACACACACACACACACACACACACACACACACACACACACACACACACACACACACACACACACACACACACACACACACACACACACACACACACACACACACACTAATAGCTCCAATCAATCACACCTTGTGGCATCCACTGAGTGAGAAATTCGGCCCACATATTTTCACAAACTGGCTGGCCAGGACTGACATTCGATGGGGAGCAGATTTGGGGAGAAATTTCTCATTTGTTCAATGTGCCGGTGATATCTCACCCAATCAATGTGAAAAATACACCGTGGAATCATTAACATCCACCACCTAATGCTACCAGAATGGTTCCCAGCTAAATATCCATCTGAAGGACAACACTCTTTGTGATACAACACTTCACCTGTGAAGTATCAATTTGACAATTGAGAGTTGAGTCGGAAATTGAACCCAAATTGTAAAACTCAAAGGTATCACTGTGCTCCCTCTGCACCATGCAGTTCGACGATGACAATCCATCCATCCATTGGGACCATACTCTGTGCAGAGCGTTGGTGGTGCCTAAGCATTCTCCTTGGCAATTGGGCACAATCCTGGATGGATCGCTACTCAGACAGTATACCAGCAAGCTGGCACTGATTTTGCTGACCTCAAAGGATGACAGACAGAGTCAACCACACCTGGTATTAATTCAACAGCCAAGTAGGATTTGAACTATGATAATGTGGTACTTAATACAGTTCTATGCCTGTACTCAAGTTAAAGTGCACTTCCATCTTTGTTGCAATCTGATAAAGGCACTGAACTAAATGCAGAGTGAGTTGCTACACTGATACCCCCAGTATCAGTCAGCCTGCAGGTGTGAGAAGCCTTTGAGGCAATACCATCAAGCCAAGGACAATCACACTTGATGGCACAAGATCATCTGAGATTAATGTACCGTATATTCTTTTGTTGGTTGTGCCACATGTTCGGGCAGTTTGAGAAAGGTATTGTGCTTTATCGCACAAAGTATCCAGAATAGCCAAATATCTCAGTTTTAGAAAAGCAAATGAATCAAAAATAAAGACATTCAATTTGTTTTATCGCCCTTTATTTGGCAGAAATAAAATAATTAAACAAAATACAGAGGTTCACAATCTTCCTGTTAATTTTCTGAAAGTACAACTACAACAATAGATTGTTGACTTGTGTTTGTGACATCACAAAATGCAAAAAATTATTTTCTATAGATTAAGTTGCCTCTCACACAGTTGACAATATAATCTTGAGTATAAAATGTTTTGAAAGAATGATGTCGACCGATGCCATTGACCGGAATGTCGTTTATGAACATGCTCCAATGTGAGCCTAACATCAACGTAGAATAAAAAATATAAAGCATGTAAAATTGAAATTATACAGAACTTGATCTGTGGATACACATAACAATAGTCCATTGATACCACGGAAATATTATTGACTTTCCTGTTGATGATGCTTTGGTTGTGATGTCTACATTGTCTTGCATGGACTGATATTATTGCTCCGAGTTAGCTGCTTTTGAGTAGTGCAGTTTGGACTAGATTATTGATGGAATTGGATCAGGCTACAAACTCCCATTCTGGTGTTGCATTATTGATTTCTACAAACTGCCATTTTGGTGTTGCATAATCCTTTCACAAAATGAGATACTGTCCAATCTGCTAACGCTCACCTATTGATGGTAAAGATCCTATGGTGGGTGCCTTTTGAAATTAAGTGGGCCACTGTGCTGCGAGTAACTTAATCCGCAACATCACTCATCTCTGGTTGTCACAGCCTCTTCCACCAGAATACAGCGGTTAAACACCAAAAGAAGCAAGGCACCACATGGTGACTTAACCGTCATCATGTTGAGGTGTTAAGTGCACTCCTTATTGAGAGAGATGCTCAGTCGTAGACATGCAATTGTTGTTTTGTGAATCTCGAAGAATCAGTGCAATTATAACTCTGAAAGAAAATACTTTCAAAAGTCTTCATTTTGTTTGCAACAGAAAATATTTACTGGATTCTTTCAATCCCACAGGCAACAGTGTACAAAATAAACAATACTATCATATTCCCCCTGCCGTTCAGCATAAGGCCCAAACCACAGCTCAGTCATACATAAACAAAGTTGATTTTTCTGTTTCAAAGTTATATACATACTTACATTTTGTGATGTTAGAAAATGCAAAGAAAGCCAAAACCACCACTAATGTTATTCTTAGGCCAATGGTTCCACCACCACTGTCCATAATGTATATATATATACATATATATATATATATATATATATATATATATATATATATATATATATATATATATATATGATAACTGTCTGTGTGTAGCTAATGCGCACATGATTCCACCTGTACACGCATGGACGCTGGTCTGAGTCGAGATTTCATCTTGACAAACTCTGGGACATTTTCATCGCCTGCTGCAGATGCATTCTCATCAGCAGCAAAGGAAGATTGCTGTGGGATGGATTGGGGAAGGGGGTCGGAGGGCACGGGTGTCATTGTTAGAGCAATAATAAATGCATACTTGACCACATTTAATACGTGAAACAACGAGTGAATACTCTTGAAAAAAATTCAAACAAAATCAATCCGAAAGAGAGAAAAATGCCACTTCATCCATCATGTTCGTGCAATATTCACGTACCAACGCATACTTCCTGCTGCTAATTTACAGCCAACCTCTGTGAAGAGATATTAGTCAAGGCACTAACACACAATGGCCCAGCAGTTTTGAAAGGTAGTGGCATTTTTTTTGAAATGACGTAAATTTCAGTGCGAACAGCACAGTCACCTGTAGACCCTCCTCTGAAGGATAGTTTGGCATGACATGCAAAGCCCCATGCTGGCCTTGCGGCTATTACACATACAACTCAGGTAGTGAGGCATTACAAAAAAATACAAAAGTCATTTTTAAGTGTAACTTAAATATCCTTCGTTTTTCATTATCCAGACCCACCAGCTTGAAACAGTCATTGTAACAAGGACAGATATTTATTTTCAAATAATGTATATAAAACACCGCAAACTAGCCCTTTTTAAAGCGGCTTCGTGATGAATAGTAACCGCTATGGTGGAGTTCTTTTTGTTTTCAAAATAGCCGAATATATTTAAGGTCAGGTCTGAAAATAGCAATAATGAGGCAATGTTTCATTGCTCATTTCAACTCAAAAATTCCATCACGATTCAAGAAATGTGATTGCACATTGTCCGTATGTATATTTTGCCGTTGATGAGATGTGGGCAAAATCTCACCTCTTTCAAGAAGCCATGGACAGTTATTGCTTGGACTCTTTGGAATGGCGTGAAACACATTCAAACACTGTACGTCCCAGAAAAACCGTGCATGGATCCTGGCCATTGAAGGAAACTTGGCTAAATTATTTTTGTAATGGGTAATTGCTGCGATATCACTGCCCATGACTATCTTTACAATGGAGATTGAACAGAGGATACAGAACTCATGCGTCATGATGGTGGTGCGTGTTAATGGACCCTTTACCCTTGTGCTGCAATGAACTTCACCAAAGCCTTATCATCCTCAGTTGGGACATTTATCTACACTACAACTTATCATGTGGGGGACAGGGGGAGTGGGGAGAGACAAAAATAATTTATTTTCATGAAACAATGCCATAGCAAAACAACGTCTCTCATGGTCAAAGTACAAAGTACAAAACATGACTAAACAGGATTGCGAACGTAACCACAAATCAAACCCGATATGCTGGTGTGTGCTGTTGCTCGGAGAACATGACACAGACCATTGGTATGCACCTAATACAAGTCTGACTTTATTGGGAATCAATCTCAGAATACATTATTTTATAGTGATCATCCGACCAACTAAGCTATATTTCTGCCTCGTGTTGGCCTACAACTCATAATGGAAGTTCTTGGGGTTGCTGAGCCAATGATTCGGAGTGGTTACTCAAGCAGACCAAGATGATTGGTATAACGCATAGTCGTGGTCAATATGGGCTTGAAAGAATCTATATCTCCAAAGAGAATTATTGTTCACAGAAGTGCAAAGTTTCTCCCGAGCCCTAACTGTGAAGGTGGTTCAAATGTGACTTGGAATTTTGCTAATACAGTACTCGTAACTCGGATTTCATGCATTTTAACAAAAACGATACCGGATAATTTACAAAGTTCTCTTTAGCTTTAAACAAACGTCCCCATTGAACCCACACACTTTTCCTTTAGTACAGAATTATTTAAAATGTGTACATTGCCAGTGCAGGACATCATACTTAATAGTCTCATTCATCAAAAACCTTCCACCGAATCTAAAGGTGCTCCATAACATGGATGTCCTCGACAGGCAATCACCACTGCACTGCATAACCAATCATCTGTAAATTTAAATGGGTTTGATGTTTTTGTTGAAAAGAAACTTCAGAACGTTTTGCCTTTGTACCGTCTTTTGTCACCTTGCTTGATACCATCTCCATTTTCAGCTCAAGCATTAAAAGCAGGGAACACACAATTATAGGTTTTGGTTCCCAACGTTATAAATACAAATACCTCAAAATGTTTATTTCAAATTTAAATCACATTTCAAACATCCTCAGACCTAAACATGAAATGAACCTTCTTTTGACTCACTGTAGATCATCACTGTAGGTACTGGACCTCTGGCTCAGACAGTTTGCATTAGCAGACCCTCTGATGCTACAACACATTAATATATACCGTATATACACATACAGCGCCGATAGAAAGTCCACAACCCCTTTCAAAATTTTCAACTTTTCTTGCCTTATAGCCTGGAATTAAATTGAATTAAATCAGACTTTTTCCACCTTTATTTACACATCATAACGTAAAACTTCCAAGTGAAAAACAAATTCTACAAATTTCAGAAAATTCATCAAAAAAACAAAATTAGAATATCTTTGTTGGATTAGTGTCCACCCCCTGAGTTAATACTTGGTGGAAGCACCTGTGACAGGAAGTACAGCTGTGAATCTGTTGGGATAGGTCTCGACCAAACTTGCACACCATGATTGGGCAATATTTGCCCATTCTTCTGTGCAAAACTGTTCAAGATCAGTCAAATTGCATGGGTAGAATTGATGGACAGCAATCTTCAAGTCATGCCACAAATTTTCGATTGGATTTAGGACAGGGCTGTGACTGGGTCACTCAAGGACATTCATCTTTTTGTTATTTAGCCACTCCAATGTAGCTTTGGCTGTGGGCTTCGGGTCAATGTCATGCTGAAAGGTGAACTTCCATTCCAATTTAAGCTGTCTTGCAGAGGGCAGCAGGTTTTCCTCTCAGGTTTTTCTGTATTTTATTCCATCCATTTTCCCTGCTATCCTGATAAGTACCACAGTTTGTGCTGATGAGAAACATCCTCAAAACATATTGCTGCCACCACCATACTTCAGAGTCGGGGTGGTACTCTTTGGGTGATGTGTTGTGTTTGGTTTGTGCCAAACGTAACATTTTGCATTTAGGCCAAAAAGTTCCATCTGACCACAAAACTATTTGCCAAATGGCATCAGAATCTCTGGAGTGTTTGGTTTTTCATTCCTCAAATGGGACTCAAGGTGGGTTTTTTGAGTAATGGCTTCCTTTTTGCCACCCTACCGTACAGGCCAGAGTTGTGGAGTGCTTGGGATATTGTTGTAACATGCACACAGTGACCAGTCTTTGCCCAAAAGGCCTGTAACTCTTTGAAAGTTGCCATTGACCTCTTGGTGGCCTCTCTGATCAGACTCCTCCTCAGTTTGTCATCCAGTTTGGAGGGACGGCCTGATCTAGGCAGGTTCTTGGTGGTACCATACGCCTTCCACTTCTTAATGATTGACTTGACTGTGCTCCAAGGGATATTCAAGGACTTTGAAATATTTTTATACCTATCTCCTGATCTGTGCCTTTCCACAACTTTATCCTGGAGGCCTTTTGAAAACTCCTTGGTGCTAATGGTTGAGTCCTTGCTGTGAAATGCATGACCCAGCAGAGGAAACCTACAGGAACAGCTGATTTTATTCTGAAATAATCAGAATCACTGCAATTTAACACAGGTGGAGGCAAATTAACTTGGTGTGTGATTTTGAAGGTGATTGCTTCCACCTGAAATAATTTACGATTGCTGCTATAATGAGGGTAGACACTTATCCAAGCAAGATATTCTTGTTTTGTATTTTTAACTAATTTTCTGAAATTTGTAGAATTTGTTTTTCACTTGGAAGTTGTGGATTATGATGGATAAATAAAGGTGGAAAAAGTCTGATTTAATGCAATTTAATTCCAGGATATATGGCAACAAAAGGTGAAAATTTTGAAAGGGGGAGTAGACTTTCTTTTGGCACTGTATATGTAAGGAATTCGTATGAGTCGAAATTCGCTAATGCGTTACAAAAGTGTGACAGCTGGTCAGAAAAATCATATTCAAATAATTCTGCTCAATTTGTCACTTCTGGAATCATTTGATACCACATTTTTGGGTTTCACTCATTATAAACGCTTCCAGTCACTGGAAAACGAAGAAAATATAGAATGTTTGCCAAAAAAGTGGGGTTAACGTGCGTCAGGTTTGACCGAAATATGAGGGGATAAAATGCCGTTTTTTACATAATAGCAGAGATATCACAGCCATTACGGGCTTTTTCATCGGAAAACAATGATGTGTTGTTTGTGCAGTGCCACTAGGCACACGTCTGTAGCGTCATCACTTCTGTTGTACCTCGTTCACGTGACCTGCAGACCACTTTCACGTGCGTAAGAAATTGACAGACCTGCATCATCAGTTTTGTCGGGCGTTGTTTTGCACGATCGGCCATCCATAGAGGCGATTCATTCAGATCGGTATACTAGAATCACGATGCAATACATATAATTGATATCTTTATTGCAATGCAGCTAAATAGTAAAGCTTATCATCATTTATGCTCCCCCGTGAAACTTTGACGGACACATATTATGCACGTGAACCGAGGAAACATTGCTCCGTATGAGCAATTCGTCGATCTTTCTGGCGAAACGTGTTGCAGAACAAAGGATTCTGAACATATTCTCTGGGGGAAAGGTGATTAATATTCTAATAGACATATGCGAGTACAGCTACTAGGGGTACGCAAATGCGTTCTACGTGGACGTCACAAAACGAGTGCATCGGAATCAACGTTTTTCGGAACAAGATATGTAAAATCGGACAAACGATGACTTTCGATGCCGCGCACTTTATTACGGACGTGTCCTACGATATGTAACTACGTAGTGGGAATAAAATATCTTCCACCAAAGGTATCCAAAAAAAGAGGCAAAATTATAACGTACCGAATTCCTTGAAGGCAATGTAACGCATTAGCAAATTTTGACTCATATTTCAGAAAAAATTTATTTGATATTTGTATTTATTTTATAAAATCTGGCAGTGACAATGTCCATTTTCACAGGACCTGAAATTATAATGACAAGAAAGTTTGAAATTATAATGACAAGAAAGTTTCAAGCAACTGCTGTCACACCAAGATGTCAACCATTCTTCCCCTTCCATGGGAAATCCAAGCAACATTGAAAACAATTAGTGCTTCTGCCACGATACCACCTTACCTTACACTGAATCGGTTTCACAAATGGTGGAAGAGCAAGACAGAATGCAGAAAGTCTGTTTGATAGAAAGGCAAAGACATCAAAAGAATGATGAAGATAAAAGCAGCCTGGATCTCAGAGAAAGGAATGAATGCATGCTTCCTTGTGGAGACAAGTGAACACATGCTTCCTTGTCGATGAATGCAATGATAAACTTGGTCAATGAACACTTGCCTCCTTGTAAAGACAAAGAGTGGGTTGCAAAAAGTAGGCAATCCTAGACCAAAACAAAAAGCTTGTAGAAGAAGAGGCCAGCAACATATCTGCCATAAATTAGCTTTGGCATCCTGTTTTAAGATGCTATTAATGCCTGTAGCTTTAGCTTCTGTCTCGGATTACAATGTGTACCACTGTGGTTCTAGTTCACAGTGTAGAGCAGCATTGCCACCCATATGGTGTGCTTGGCAGGATTGTTTTTCGTGTTGTGTCCAAACACCCTTAACAGATCTCTCGAGACAACAATGTTTGCCCAAGTGATAAATGCTGATATGGTGGTAAAAGCTAAGTATTTCAAAGAAATGAAATTCTACCTAAAATTCATCACATTAAAGCATATAATTTGTAAAATGGAATTTACCGAGAAATCGGAAACTAACAAGATTTAAGATCAAGTTTCGAGTGGCTCGCTTAGTGTTCACATTTGAACAGATGTCGTGTTCTACAGGGATCCAAGGTTCCAATCCTATAAACTTTGTTTGTTAACTTGTCCATTGTCTCCTGATGTCCTCGTAATTCACGGAGAAGTTTAGTAACATTTTGCGTCCTTGTATGACATTTAATGTATGTACAAGGTACTCCATGGACCTTAGACACTGAAATAATGGTGGAATAATGATGAGATCTTACAGGTCAGGTGACAAGAGTGGACATAAAGTCTATCTGTTGCAGAAACACACACCCACAAACACCCCTTATGAGCAGGAGGCAGCCATTCCATGCCTGCACTGCACCAACCCCAGAATCCATCACCCATCCACACACAAGCTACTTGCGAGTCCTGCCAATATCCCCATACCCCTCATCTCCAATGCATCCAGGTACCTTTATAATTCCAATTTAAACCTTTATACCCCCTCTCTTCTGCCACGATATTCCCAGGGAGTCTATTCCATTCCATGCAAATAAACCTGTTGCAGGAACATTGCAACAACATAAAAAGGTAAAGTATGTCAAAGGGTTATTCAAGGAAGTAGAAATGTTCAACATGCACTAAGAACACTGGTCTCTGAGCATTACCTTGAGAAACATCCATTTCCTGAAGGAGAGCTTTTGTTTACTCAAAAAAGCAGGCTGCTGGTTGTGGAGAAAGCTTTTCATTCAATTTGCAGGCTCTTTGTACCAGATGGCTCAGAAAACACGAGGGTAAAACAAGCAGCAGGAAAAAAGTGGATAAAGGTAGTATGGAGAAAAAAAAACTGCAAGTATTTGTGGAAGTAATTACAGAAGTTGTCAACATTTTTAGGTGAAATTAAAGTTGATCAATGCTTCGTTAAAGAGCTTATAGCATGCTAGTCCAGGCATCAATGAAAAATTTCCAGACTTTTTGCCCCAACACAGCTCATGCATCATGTGCAGGAAAAATGGCACTCAAACAAAATGGTCAGAAGGTCCGAAAAGGTGTAATAGCCCTGATGTATCTATATTGCTCACCACCATATCAAATCGCCCCCAATCCAAAACCATGATATTTTATACCCTCATTAACCCTCCCCCCCAATCCCTCCTTCAAAATTTCCAATTTTCCCTCCTGAGGGTTTCCTTCTGTATCCATCTTGTTCACCCTATGCATCCTCTACTACCCCCCCCCCCATCCCAATTCCTCCACACACTCATTGTGTCCAAGTCTCCCTTTATCCATCCATCCATTGGGACCATACTATGTATAGAGCGTTGGTGCTGCCAAAGCAGTCTCCTGGGCTATTGGGAACAATTCTGGATTGGTCGCCACTCCAACGCAGGATACTCCAATGACTCAATCAATCTGGTACTCATTTTGCTGTTCTCGGAAGGTTGACAGGCCTCGACTATGTATACAAAAAAATCCCAACAATAAACTTCAACATATTCAGCATTGAAAGTTGATTGATTGAGTAAAAACATCCTACCTCACAGTAAGATCAATCGACAATATCAATCGGATGTTAATTGTGACATGCTAACCACCATGGGAACCGAGGAGAAGTTGAAGTTTTGGATGTTAAACCTTCGTCTTATTTTGTTCTGATGCACTTTTCTTACACAACTTCCCCAAAGTCAACATTGACTAGCATTAATCCACATTGGAATAGAGGTTCCCATGATTATGTCCCAACCTAAGATCTGCTGGAATTTTCTGAAAGCCAACTGGGAGGCTTTCATAACAGAAGTGGAGGAGCAATCCACCAGCCTCAACCCTGTCCCGAACAGCTATAGCAGCTTCTGCAAGATTCTGAGAGATGCAACCAAAATCAACACCACACGTGGTTTTCACATATGCTACATATCCAGTTGGTTGCCAGAAATGGACCAACTCCTCCAATAGTAGAAAGTTTTTGGGGATCCAGATGTTGCATCTGAGCTCTTGGAATCTCTGGATATGGTCAGACGATAAAGGTGGTAGGAGACTTTTGAGAGGCTTGCTTTCAATCATTCAAGTAGAAAGGCATGCAACCCACTAAGGCATCTTGGAGCCCCCACCTGCTCAACATCAATCTCCCAAAGTATTGGCTAATGCAGTTGCTTCTATGCTGCTCCTCATCTCTAAAGTTGCTTCAACAAAGGAGGCTCACCGTGAAGTCCGTAAGGAACTCTCCAAGACCATTTCATCATCTCCTTCTACATCCCTGCTTTCTTCCCACTAGACCAGGACTGACATTTACACTGGCCCTTTCTCCACCAAATCAAGGAAAGCAGCATGAATTTATGGCATCTATATCCTGAATTCTTGAAGAACTTTGGGCCTTATGAACATTATTGGTTGGTTTTCTTTTCATTTACATTCATGCAACTGGAGTTATACCATCAACCTGGAGAGAAGTTAAAGCCAATGCCATCCTTAAGCGAAGGAAACCTGCTGCTGACTTATCGAGCTATCGGCCCATATCCTTGCTATGTATGACAAACAAGTTATTCAAGTGTGTTCTGGCCAGGCTATCTCCACTGGTAGGGCCCAACCTTCCCAAGGAACAAGCTGGCTTCAGACCTGGTAGGACTTGTGTTGATCAAGTACTTGCACTTACCACCCACACTCAGACTGGCCACCAATGTATGCTCAAGACAGGTGTTGCACTAATTGACCTCTCATGAGCATGTAATACAGTATGGCAACATGAACTTCTACTGAATGCTGCCAGACTTTTCCAGTGCCAAGCCACAATGTGTGTCCTTTCTTCTATGCTTAGCAATCGAAGATATAAGGTTTATCTCAGAAAGCAAACAAGCCCCAAAAGGACTGTGGTGGTCGTATGGCAGCTTAGCTGCCGGGGTAGCTATCATTTCTTGAAGCGCGACTGTGTCGCTGATGCAGTGCCCCTCTAACAGTACACACACTGGAATTGGTACTCATTTCGCCGACCTCGGAAGGATGACAGGCTGAGTCAACCCCCTGGTGTATTAATTCAGCAGCCGACGGGGCTTGAACTCAGGACCCTAGGATCCCAAGCCGCCACCCTAACCACTGAGCCAACACCAGGCTTGACCCCCAAAAGAACTCTGAATGATGGTCTTCCCCAGGGGTCTGTTTTAGGTCCAATCCTCTTCAACATATATGTGAGTGACATGCCTTGTACCACTTCCAGAAAGTTTGACAACACAGATGATCTTGCCCTTGCTACTCAAGCAATCAACCTTGAAGATCTCAGCAGTACCCTTTTCCCAGACTTAAAGGTAATGGAGCAATACTTCATCAACTGGCACCTCTGCCCAAACCGAACTAAGGCGACAGTTACTACTTTCCATCTCAGCAACTGACTGGTTAACATAAAACT
>NC_140969.1:75398589-75431089 GCF_056783735.1 Eptatretus burgeri
CTCCGCCCTGGGACTCCAACTGACCTGCTCGGTTTCCTCCACGGGCGCGAGACCCACGCGTGTGACTGTGGGCCAAGCCACATGACCAATAGCAGGTGCCGCACCGTGGAGCACTCCCTCTCTCCAACGTGCAGGTACCCACATGAACTGTGACCCCCAGTTCGTCTCTCCCTCTCTGGCTGCGGGGATCTTTCAATAAATCATCTGAGTGTGGCGTCTGAGTGTGCGGGCCCGTCTTATATGTAGAACTGTTAAGCGTTTTCCATCATTGTAAATTCTTGCTTGCATATCCGCGATAAGTCTTGCCCTGTGTCTTTTATTGGTCCAGCATGGTTCACATCTGAGTTTTAGCCGGGTCTTTATACCCGATAATTGGTTCATCCCAGCCGGCATGGCTTTGGCAGTTCCGCTCGACTGCACCCGAAGTGGTAGTCGGTAGTTGGAACTCTACCGCAGTCGGTAGCATAACCCGGTTCAAGCAAGACGTGCCGAGGGTGTGGTTCCCTGGTAGACGACACCGCATAGTTAATTAGGTAAATTGGTTCCAGACAAAAAGACCCTACGCTACGCGGTGGAGGTATTGGCATTCCACGGTCGGTTCAGCGACCCGCCGGCTCACGGAATTATCCGGAGCGATGGCCTACAATTCCGGGGAGTCTGGTGGGAGACGACGTAACCTCCCCCACATAGCAGTCGTTCTTGCCACCGACCCCCAGCCCACCACAACAACAACAACAACAACAACAACATATATATATATATCTCTATCTCTATCTCTATCTCTCTCTCTCTCTCTCTCTCTCTCTCTCTCTCTCTCTCTCTCTCTCTCTCTCTCTCTCTCTCTCTCTCTCTTTCTCTCTCTCTCTCTGTGTCTGTCCTCTTTCTCTCTCTCTCTCTGTCTGTCTCTCTCTCTCTCTCTCTCTCTCTCTCTCTCTCCCTCTTTCTCTCTCTCTCTCTCTCTCTCTCTCTCTCACTCTCTCTCTCTCTCTC
Organism: Eptatretus burgeri; assembly: GCF_056783735.1. NCBI lineage: Eukaryota > Metazoa > Chordata > Myxini > Myxiniformes > Myxinidae > Eptatretus > Eptatretus burgeri. The sequence continues at coordinate 75,399,580 of NC_140969.1, forward strand.
TCTCTCACTCTCTCTCTCTCTCTTCCCTCCCACAGTGTATAGCAACGTTTAGTGAGGCATAGCTCTCCCAACCTCCCACCCCCCCTTTCCTCACTCTTCCCCCATTCTGAGCTTCCCCTCCATCCTGCCACCTCTCTCCTCTCTTCCTCACCTCCCTCCCCCCCCCCCCAACTTTAATAACCGCGTCAGCGAAGCTACGGGTTGTATTTGCCATCCATTCTGACATCAATTTCAAACTCGGTGATTGTGGTGACAGGATAGTAAATATGTAATGATCGATGTAAGAATGCCGTTTTGCTTGTAAGACTGGGGGGAAGGGACAGGGGAGGGGAGAATAGAGAGTTGGGTTTGGAAAGGGGGGGGGCAGAGAGTAAAGATGGGACAGAGTGGGAACGGGGAGGTTGAGACCTTAGGGGTGGGGGTTGAGGAGTTGTGGTGGGGGAGGCAGTGTGGAGAGGGTTTGAAGGCTTTGAGTGGGAAGAGGATTAAAGGCTTTGGGTTGGGAGTGAGTAGTTGAAGACTTGGGATTTGGGAGGGGGAATTGATGACTTGGAGTTTCTGAAAGGGGGAAGTTGAGGAGTTGAAGTCACATTTTACATTGTGCAGATGTTCTGTGGGTACCTGCTGGTAATACATAATACTTCAAAAAATAAAAAAGGAGGCTTTGTAGATGGTGAGCAGTTTGTGTGGAATAAGGAAATAGCACCTGTGTGGGATGCTTAATTTGTTGCTCGATTAGGAAGCCAGCTTAGCAGTCTGCTCAGCTAAGGAAAGGTAATTGCAGATAATGGAATTAAGGAGATAGAGTGACTGCACTAATTCCAAGAGTTGATCATGGAAGTGACTGATCCATGCACTTTTACCTTTGAAATACAGCTGACATAAATTCATGACATAGAGCACCAACATTCAGGACACAAGAACCACACGAGCATCATCAAAATTAGATCAGCAAAATATAAAACATTCATTAAATAAATCCAGGTAAGTTATATTTTGAAGTGAGCAGGGTGGGAGGTATGGTGTGACTGGCAAAATCAAGGAATGCAGGTGCACAGGTGTCGACGTGTTAAGTTATGTTGTCTTAATTCAGCCCAAAAATATTCACTTGGATAGTAACTTTCCAAACCTTCATGTGCTTCTAAAATACTCACAAGAACATTATTAAAAGGGAAATAAACGTTTAGCATCTTATTCAATGTTTAATGAACTTGCTTGGATAGTAAATAGGAACATTAATATCGATTCACGACGCAGGCACAGTGTAGCCTTCATGAAAGCCTTACATAACCATACTTTTCAACCAAACAGAGATGTGTGTGGCCACATCATCGATTTGTGATCCATAAGATAGAAATCATCTTGCCATAAATGCAGATATACTGATCCATCATTACATATCAACCCCCACAGCCTCCTCCATCAAGAGTGAAGGAATGGAATTGGTAAGTGCAACAGACCTGAAGACTCATATTATCTTTAACTCTCTGATCTTTAATTATTTATTTTTTTCTACACATATTTGAGGCTCGTGGAAGAGCTAGGTTTGGTCATTCTCGTCCTCTTTGGCCATCAACTTGCTCATTCCAGCCATGGACATCTTGTGTCATTAATGAATTGATTCCCTCAATCTCTAACAAGAGACAAGGGCTATCAAATTGATTATGTCCCTTGAATTTGATTGTCCGGTACACGACTCTGCTTTTTGCCAAATTCTCAGCTTATGGTACTTAGGCTTCCCTCTAAGACTGGCTATTAGATTTTCTGTGCCCTCACAAGAAGTGGATTGCTGTGGAGGGAATAAAATCCCATGCTGCACCTTTTGAGGCAGGTGTCCCGAAAGGTAGTGTTCCTGGACTAATCATGTCCTTAATATACATCATTGACATGTGTTTGTCACTGGAGAATCCATCATATCACTTCATAGAATCCTCCACTCAGTCAAGTGCAACATAGTTCTGCATGCCCTTGTCTGGCAGACTGCAGCAGCATCTCTCTATTCTGATAAGGAGATAATAAGCAATTGTATATCTACCCAGGACACCTATAAAGACCATATTATCACTCTGTCCTACCCTCCCCCCATCCTACCCTCCCCCCCCACCACTTTTCCCCTGATAAGGACTGGAAGGCATATTGCCAAATTTATTTCTGCAGTCAGCCCCTGGTATAGATACAGTCTCTGGACCTCTCAGCTGTGGATGACTGCTGCTACTTGCCATCTCCAGCCACTCCACCCTAAGATCTCACATCAGGAATCAGAGTTGTCAGGGTCTACTTCTTTCATATCATGAGGTCATTGGTGGATTTGCAGGAGCTTTTTGGGGTTCTTTTTTTTTTTTTTTTTTCGTCGGCTCTCCTCTGCTATTGCTCTTCCTGCCCTCTCGCCTTTCCACCCAGGCCTTGTTATCTCCACCACCGAAAGTGGACAGAGGTTGTGTTTTCGCCACTGTTGACTGTCTGTTTGTCAGAGAGCAGGATATCTCAAAAAAGTTATCGACGGATTCAGGCAAAACTTGGTGGGTAGGTTGGGTATGTGACAAGGACCAATTTATTACATTTTGGTGAAGATCCTAATCTGGATCCAGATACAATATTTTTTAACCGATTCTTCACCAATGAGAGATTGGGCCAAAAGCTATATAAAGTACAGAATCTCAAAAAGTTATGGACGGATTGAGACAAAATTTGGTGGACCTATTTGGTGTGTGATAACCAATTGCTTTGATTTTGGTGAAGATCCAGATCCAGATCCAGATCTGGATACGAGAATTTTTTTTAGTTTTCTCGGTGATTCTTCACAATTGAGAGATAGGGCCAAAAGCGATATATAGCATGATATCTCAAACAATTGTAGACGGATTCCGACAAAACTTGGTGGATGAGTAAGGAGTTTGATAGATGACAAGAACAAGCTGATTAGGTTTTGGTTCAGGTCTGGATGCAGATCCGGCCCATCAGTGGGATACAAAATCTAAACTATTCAGCCTGGTGGAGGTATGCACTCTACCAAATGCCATTCTATTTACTCCATGTTATAATAATGAACTCCATTACAAGGAACTTTGACACAGTTGGAACACACCAATGGATCAAACCCCGGCAGAGTCATATCAAAGACTTTTTAAAATGGTGCATGCTGCTTCCTTGCTTGACGCTTCGCATTTGAAAAAGAGAGAGCACAGATAACCCCCATTGGATGGCATTGATGAGGAGGAGGAAATTTATCTGGAGGAAATGCTTCACTGAGTGCAGAGAGAAAAGCGACACCATTGTTGTGACGTTGCTAGTAGCAAGGGTAGTCCTGGAAGTGACGACACTTCCCCAAAGCTCAGTGGCTGCGTTAAGTGTTTGTCTCATCAGTATGTCTGTGTGTGTGTGTTTGTGTGTGTTTGTTTTTTACATTTATTTATGTGTGTGTGTGTGTGTGTGTTTGTGTGTGTTTGTTTTTTACATTTATTTATGTGTGTGTGTGTGTTTGTGTGTGTTTGTTTTTTACATTTATGTGTGTGTGTGTGTGTGTGTGTGTGTGTGTGTGTGTGTGTGTGTGTGTGTGTGTGTGTGTGTGTGTGTGTGTGTGTGTGTGAGATAGAATTGTTCGAAACAGTTGTGTGAAAAAGGAGATGTGTGTGTGTGTGTGACAGCCTCATTACAAGCTTGAGACTATATATACATATATATATATATATATATATATATATATATATATATATATATATATATATATATATATATATATATATATATATATATATATATATATATATATATATAGTTACAGATTTTAGAATCCGGTCTGATGAATGCATCCAGACATCAAGATCCTCAAACAGTTATTTCCTTTAATGCATGTTCAGATTAGCCCCATCCCCATGTCTAATGGGATCTTAAATGTGATGCGTTGAAAAGGGTAAAGGATAGATCTCTCTCTTATGGGAAGCTTTTTTCTTTACGACAGACACATTTACATACATTTCTTTCATGAGCTCTGAAGCCCACCCTCATTTTTCCTCAGCAACATTCTTTCACAAGCTCTGAAGCCCACCCTCATTCTTCCTCAACAGCAGTCTTTTGTGAGCTCTGACGCCTGCCTTTTTTGAGAGCGCACGGGTCGTCATGGTAACCATGCCCCAGTGGGGCGGGGTGAGCTTGGGGAGGACGGCACCCCATGGAGACGGCCCGGGGATATAAAAACGAGCGAAAGGTACGTTCTGAAGAGAAAAAGTCTGAAGAGAAAAGCATGAAGAGAGAAAAGCGAAAGTAGGGGGGAAAAAATGTTCTCGAGACAAAAAGTGTGAAGAGAAAAAAAGCCCAGAGAGAAAAAGTCCAGGGAGAAAAAGTGTGGAGAGAAAGGAGGGGAAAAAAGCGTTCTGAAGAGAAAAGCGTGGAGAGGAAAAGTGAAAGGAGAGAGGAAAAAGCAAAGGGCGAGAGAAGCGACCAAGAAGCGGGTGTCTGACCAGCGCCGAAGAGACAATTCACCCTTCCCAGTGCTTCGGCAAGCGAGCGTGTAGGTGTGAGCAGCGCTGCCAACAAGTGAGGCACGGGTCGATCACCAACAACTCCAGGGTCTAAACCCACAACAGATGATCTCGGTGCCCCCCAGATGTCGACTGGCGTTCAAGGATGCCCCGTGAGAGGGTGCACGGCAAACCTGGGTGCTGGCGACGGATGTGACACGCACGCACGCATGCATAACAGCTTGGACGCTTTCGCTTCAAGGACGACTTTCTGGTGAGTGAGATGATTCTCCCCCCCCTCCCCCTGAATGATCTGCTGGGTACTCCTGTCTGCATTTAGCTGTAAGTAAGTCAACCCCAGATAAGCATCTGCTCTTTGTCTCTTTCCTGGCATTTTGATTGATTTTGCTTTGAAATTAATTCTTTATTTACCTCAGCAAATAAAAAGTTATTTTTATTTATTTATTTTATTATTAAGAAATTATTGGTCGATTTCCAACCTGTCCGTGTTTGTCCTTTCCTTCTATTGTTCTGGCATTGTTCGAACCACGATAGACTGGGAGGTAATTACCACAGATTTGACCAAAAAATTGTCGGCACGCACCAGCGGTTAAAACGCTCAGCCGCCCTAATTAAAATCTCATCAGATAATATTGGTGCTTTGCCGAGGGTGCGCTCCCCGCTCAGGTAACCACATATCCTCTAGTTAAACGGAATAATTATAGGCCAGACACTGGAACTCGTGGTTGACTGGGTGGCGTTCGTGGTTTTAAAACAACCCACCATACCACAACGTTAATTGTGAGCGTTGGCCCCAGGTCCAGCTCTACCGAGATCAACTGGGGATTAATCACCTGAGTGACAAGCTGGCGTCTCAGTATCCGTGGCCGCAACTATGTCTATATATCTATATATCTATATATATATATATATATATATATATATATATATATATATATATATATATATATATATATATATATAACCACTGGTTGCCTGTCTGTGTTCTATCCTATTAAATGATGAGCATGGAGCAAGGAAGCAGCACGTGCCATTTTTTTAAGCCTGAGGTATGACTCGACCGGGATTCAAACCATCAACTTCCCAGACTCAGAGAGGACACTTTCACCATGAAGTCACCACGGCTCGTGTTCCCTTATGTTCTAGCTCTCTTGTGCTCTCTAAAATATGAGTTCCCTTATGTTTTAGCAGAAACCATTCCTTGTTAATATTCACCTCCATTCTTACGCACCACTGTATTCTCATTTGTAGAAGTGTCTTCCTGAGTACATTATCATGAGCTCTTCTCTGCAGAACTTCAAATCTGTTGCCTACCTCCATGTGTGCCGAACAACACACTTTCCATCTTTCCATTTTTTTTTAACAGCTTGGTGCCTAACAACACACGTTCCACGCTTTCCAACTGAGAATGTCTACACCCACTGAGAACCTGTCCACACCCTTCATTTCCTTAACTTGTGTTATGGTGAATCATTTGTTGTTGTCCCACAACTTTCCTGTTGCCTCATTTTGTTTGGTGAATTATTTTCCCCTGTTAGTCTGCTTTTCCATGAGCCTTGATGCAAAAATAAAAATATGTGAAGAAATGGATGTGCAAACGTTAAAATATTTAAACATTCCAGAATATAACAAGTGAAATCCTTGAATACAGCATGTGTGGTGAATCAAATGAGTACACTAATGTTAAAATATGCAATTTATGCTTTTCCAGTTGAAAAACAATTAAAAAGCATACTTAATATTTGAAATGTAAAAATCTTGTTATTATTGTGATAAGCACCTTTATATACAACAGAAGGAATGAAATAGTTCGATAGAGCGTGGCAGGAGGCCGCAAAAGAATGATTATAAGTAAATTTCAACTACTAATGCATGATGAAACACTTGTTTATGGCTAATATTAAAGAGAATGATGGCATAAGATGAACTTAGCTTTCTGCGTTTGGCACGAAATGCCATGGTGGACGGAAATGACGTCTTTCGTTCGTTCGTTCATACATGAGGGGAGCGTTTCTTCGTTTTTTTTCCGTCAAGCGATTAATTAAATGGTTTTTACAAATATAACACATTAGTTTCACAAATTTCCATTGAAATACTCGGGTATTTCCGTCAATTGTCACCATTTCCGTCGAGGTTACGCACTGCATCTACTGGACGGTCGTCATTGGCTGTCTTGAGGCACGTGTGGGGGGGGGGGACACCAGACCCACCGGAGACATGGTAGACGACGCCGGGGACATTTCAAACTCAGTGCAATTGTATACAGTGCACGCGCTGTAAAAACACACAGATTGACAGACAAATACGCACACGCACCACAGGCATGCACATGAGAAAGCACAGACAAAACCAAACACAGAAACCTTGACCAACACATATATATAATTTTGGAATATGTTAACTTACTATTATTTTGCATGCAGCCTGTGACTGCTGGTTAGCTACAGGCTGCATTGGTGAAAGTGCGGCTGTGCCGCTGGTGCAGTGTCCCCTGTTTCCTGTAAGCTGGTACTCAATTTGCTGACCTTGGAAGGATGACAGGCTGTGTCAATCCACCTCGTGTTATTTAATGGCATGACAAGGATTCAATCTCAAGACTCTAAGATTTTAAGCCAGCTTCATTGACTGTTAAGCCAACACCAGATATAACATGTGAACTGAAATAATGTTTCATTGTAGAAAAAAAATAGTGAGAAAACGAAGAATAAAAGAATCACAACTGGAGAATGCAAATAAGGAAGAAAATAATAATATGAATATTACTTCTAAAAAACAGGAGAGCAAAATAAACAAAAAGAAAAAAAATGTGAAAGATGTGTTCCAAAGTGATAAGCATAAGAAAGTTGAAGATATATATATATATATATATATATATATATATATATATATATATATATATATATATATATATATAATACTTTTCCTCACCTGGCGCTTCTCGTACTGGCAGAGCAGCGATCCTTCCATCATCGACACTGTTCTCCGTGGCCAAAAGTGCTGATCTTTCCGCCTTTGTTGCATGACTTTAAATAGCTCAGGCTTTGGGGACAGCAGGAGCCCTCTGGTGGCCAGACAAGCATGAAACAGACATCAATCTGCTGAGTTATTTCAAAAACTTCAGGCATATTCATGTGTTCAGCTAATTTTTTGTGCCTGAAATGTTTTCAAAATAAATGTCATCTTGATGATGTAATCCACTGATTCACCCAATTAGTTGCCATGAAATGTGCACATCAAAAGCATACACAATGGTTACCAACTGAAGGATGTTTGTCCATGCTCTCTCAGTTAATAACGCTGAGCATCAAACAAGGAAGCAAGCAGCACATGCAATTTTTAAGTCTTTGGTATGACTCAGCCAGGTGTTAACCACCAACCTCCCTGACTCAGAGTAGAGGCTCTAACCGTTATGCCAATCTTGAATGACGTAACAGTGTAGCTTGTGGTTCATGCACTATTTCCTAGTCAGCATGTTTTGGACATTGTGTTCATGTCTGTGAAAACTTTTCATAGGTTTTTGCAAGAGAAGCATGACGTACTTGGCAATTAGGCCATATATATATACTGTGTGTGTATATATATATATATATATATATATATATATATATATATATATATATATATATATATATATATATATATATATATATATATATCTGTACATTCATATGACACATTCCCAGAAAATCACAAAATTGTTTTGTATTTTTAAAAGCATTAAATGAACCTGCAATTAACTCCCCAATATGTATCACTATCATCATTGATGCAGAACTTGGTATCGGACTTTGACATTAACCCTTGGGACTCAAAGTTGAGCCCAGCTTGATGGAACCTAATTATATTATTAGTTAAACAATGTCGTCAGTACAGAACTCTTTAAAAGCTCGTAACAAATAAAAACTAGTACGACACTCGGAAGAGTGCATATCTCTACCAAGCTGAACAGTTTACATTTTGTATCGCAATGATAGGCCGGATCTGCAACAACACCTTAAATACATATAATCGTCTTGTTCTTGTCACCTACCCAACTCATCCACCAAGTTTTGTCATAGCCCATCCAAAACTTTTGATATATCATGGTGTATATTATTTTTTGGCTATATCTCTCAATTATGAAGATTCACTTGAAAGAATAAAAAAATTCACGAATCCACACACAGATTCAGATCTTCACCAAAATCTAATGAATCCACCCTTGTCACACACCCAACCTGTCCTCCAGATTTCGTCCAGATCCGTTTATATCATTTTGAGATATTCTGATCACAGAGACAGACAAACAGGGGTGAAAACACAACCTCCATTCATCTTTGGTGGTGGAGGTAAAAAAGATTAACAGTCTGATGTAACTTCTCGATAAGAGAAAATTAAAAGTAACCTCAAACATCTGGCCACTTGTGTTATGCAGCTAAATTTGCCCGACAAAGTGTGGGTTAATATGGATCATAGAGAACTTGTTTCCTTAGGAAAATGTCAAAATTTTATGCAAAAAGAGGGAACAAAAATTTACATGTAATTTGACATATTATTGCATTGTATCTGAATAAAGAAAATGTATAACCCTTGATTGTTCAATTTTAATCAAAATATACAAGCAGGCAGGTTCAGACAATCTGACAAAAACCGAGTCGTGGTAACGACAAAGGAGAGAAATTGGTGGCAAAATAGCGAGTTTGCTTTGCATATTGAAGACAAGATATCGTTTCTTTGCAAATTTTCCATCGCAGCGAAATGTGTAACACCGCAAGCTGTTTCAAAGGGTTCCCATAATTGCCATTGCTTCGTATGCTGCCCAGCACTTATAGTCATCGGCAGGGATGTTTAAAGGGCATGTCATGGCATTGGATGCTGCTACAACCTCTTAGAGTGCTTTAGGATTTTTATAATTTCAGTAATTTGTGCTGAGGGCTCAAGCAGGATGGACAGTCTTAATGGGAGACAGTGGGACATCTGACATGGCAGCAGAAAGAGCCGTTGCTAGTTTGCAATTTGTCATTTTCCATTGATGTATATGTAATTCTCTGACTCCTTGGATAGATGCGACCTTTTATAGTGACTTTATTTAAATATTCCTTTGTAACATAGAATGCACAAGCTTCCCATTTTAAAAGGCTGGTTTGGGCTGGAAGGACAGCCTAGAGGTGTGAAAACTCATCTCTAAGCTGTTTAGCCTGGGTTTGAATCTCGACCCAGCTATGAACTGTCATCCTGGTGTTTCACAGTCAACAGAGGGCTCCTGCTGTCCCCAAAGCCTGAGCTATTTAAAGTCATGCAACAAAGGCAGAAAGATCAGCACTTTTGGCCACGGAGAACTGTGTCATCAAAGTGTGTGCTGTCCCTCGAATGGACGTTAAACTGGGAGTCCCAACTGTCAGCGGTAGTTGGTTGACATTAAAGATACCATTGGGTCTTTCCAAAGAGAAGGCAAGTTACAGCAGATGTACCCATAGCAGATGATGCTACCCACAGTTATGTGATGCATAACAAAGAAGAAATAGAAGGGTACCCAGTAGAGTGCATATCCTCGCCACGTAATCCCCGATCCACGAGAACATATCGGGCCCAATACATTTTTGAAATACTATGCTATACAGTACTATATCGTTTTTGGCCTGATCTCTCAATGGTGAAGAATCACTTTGAAAATTAAATAATTCTCGTATCCAGATCCGGATCAGGATCTTCACCAAAATCTAATCAATTCTTCCTTGTCACACATCCAATCTGTCCACCAAGTTTCATCTGAATACGTCAAAAACTTTTTGATATATATATATATATATATATATATATATATATATATATATATATATATATATATATATATATATATATATATATATATAAATCGTTTTTGACCCAATCTCTCAATGGTGAAGAATCACTTTAAAAATTATAGTAGTCGGATCTGGATTCAGATCTTCACCAAATTCGAATCAGTTCGTACTTGTCACACTCCCAACCTGTCCACAAAATTTCCTCCAGATCCGTCCACAATTTTTGAGATATCCTGTACACAAACAGACAAACAAACAGACCTGACAAACAGACAGAAATTGGTGAAAACATCACCTCCTTCACCTTCGGTGGCAGAGGTAACAAGGCTGGTTCCTTATAGCTATAACTATAGTAACATTTGTGAAAAATGAATAAAAGGGAAGCTCCCATTTTTTGCGAAACCAACAAACTCCTTTTTTTATTTTTTATGTTGATTGACGGCTCATGGCGGAGCTTTTTCATTTAGCCGTTTAGAGATAGAGAGTTACAGGGATATTGGTGTAATGTTTCGGTTGCCTGCATGTGGATGGGTGATGGTCATCTGTGTTGTTGCAGCATAGCCATGAAGCGCCAAATGGCCTCCTCCTGCACCAAAGTTCCTTGCTGTATTCCTTGTTGGTCATGCATTTCCCATTAATTATTCCCTCACCAAAGGAGAGTATTGCATTTGGGTGCATTTGTTTGTCTGTTTGTCTGTTTGATTGAATGCACAAAAGTGCTAATGTAGGCCACAATCACCACCTTGTGCAGTGGTTCCCAAAATTTTTTGTCCATGACCTAAAATTTGAAATCACATTTGCCTCGCAACCCAAATTATACTGGTACCTAGTGTACCTATGATAAAAATTGTCAGAGAAAATGCTTTTGACATGAAACTCCCCCTCAAAAACTGAGATTTTGAGGGGGGGGGGTTCAAGTTCGGGTCACGACCCTGGGTTTGGGAACCCCTGACCTAGTGGAAGCCAGTTGTACACGCTCTCTTTTTTTCCAACCAAGTACGTCTACAAAGTATATACAATTAGAATACGAGTACGTCTATGAAGTACATACAATTAGAATGTGAGTAAGTCTACAAAGTATGTACAATTAGAATACGAGTACGTCTATGAAGTACGTACAATTAGAATGTGAGTAAGTCTATAAAGTATGTACAATTAGAATGCAAGTGCATCTACAAAGTATGTAAAATTAGAATGTGAGTATGAAAACAAAGTAATGTATGTACAATTATATGTGTTTACATAAACAATGTATGTACAATTACAATGTGAATACACAAACAAAGTATGTACAATTAGAATGTTAATATGTAAACAAAGTATGTACAATTAGAATGTGAGTACATCTACAATATAAGTGCTACAAAACCACACAGAACAAGTCTGGGCAAGGATATGCAGTCTTTGATTGCCTGTTCTAGTTGTAATTGCATTCCTTAGAAGAATAAATGCAAAGCTACGCATTTAGTAAAGTTTAAATCAAGCAGAACGGTACTTCATATATTGGTTTGGGCCATCTAGAGATTACATACACACAATGGTGGAATTACTTATGACCTTCTCTGCCTTTCCTTTACAACTCTTCTCTCCATCCTCTCCCCTCACTCACCCTCTCTGATTATTTCCTTTTTTACAATTTCATTATCTTTAATTTACCCCTCTGTAGATGTGATGTAAATGGTCCCTTGTATAATGGAGAAGCTTGTTTGAGCAGAACTGAGACAGCTCGAAGGAGGAAACATCAGAATTGATTACACTGATTAGTAAGTGTCAAGAACAATTACCTGCCAAATGGCTGACAACCTAAAGGTGATATTTAATTGAGAAACGTTTCCATCTTTAAATTCAGAAAATCAATGCCATTAAACCACCTTCGTGATATTGAAAGGTTGCGATGAAGCAGCTGAAGAGGAGCAGGTTATGAGAACAGCGTGGCATGCATTTTACAGAGCAAATCACACAAGTAGAGGAACACTCACTGTTCTTTGCAGAAAACGAGTTCATTTCTGAGCTCCCGGTGACACTTTAAAGATAGGACGGGATGAAGAACCCTCTTGGGTCTGAGTTTTGTAGCATTGCCATCTTGCACTTCCCCCTCATTTATTTGCTGCCTGATGCAATCTGCAGAAACCGGCGTCGATAAGGATCGAATGGGTCCTGTTGAAAGGGAAAGACGTGACAGATACAGGAGATGAATGAAACAGGAAGAAAAGAGATTTTACACAAAAACTCAACATTTCCATCATTTATACAGTATATGCTCTGTAATGTGTCTTCTCTAATGCAGAGGATGGAGGAAAAGGAACTGCCACTGAAAGCCATTGTGGGTAATATGTCGTGAAACACATTCAGCAGCGCTGTTTGCCACAACTGTAGTGATAAGAACCTGAGAGTTTCCTCGAATGTTCTATGTCCGTGCTATTCAATCCGTCAAGAAAATCTTTCCTGATGAATCTCCACATGGTTACCAAGTAGGTTTCTCAGATCCAAAAAGAAAAAGGACAAAAGCTCAGGACTTTTAACCAAATGTTAATGTTTAATACATCATGCAATGGGACTGGGCTCAACAATCAATATAACATGCGAACGCAATGTCAGAATCAATTCAGAATTTGAGCAAAGCAAAAAAAAAACAACAACACAGTTCCAAGCATTGGAAAATTTTCACCAGGCAAGGAATCCATCCAGCTGTTAAATTCGACCAAAAATCCTGAACATTAAATAATAAATCTAAATCAAGACGAAAAGTATGAAAGTTCCATTTCGTTTGTTCACTTATACCTCCCTCAATTTTTGTCGAACTTCTTTCAGACCTGGCTCATGAGAATACATGGAGCAGGGGATGGGGATAATCCTAAATGGGGTAAGCATGATATTTCCCCAATCCCCACCTGTCTACTCAAAGGCTCCTGGTGAATGTTCCTGATCAGATCGTTCACAGTCACTGAAATTATCAATAATTTAACACACATGTGGAGAAAGGGTCTCTTATAGTATCAAGGAGATTAAACAGCCACATCGAATGGACGAAAGGTGCCATTTGAGCATTGAAAGATGACATAAATATCGTGTGCAGCCTGTGGCGGCTGGCTGCATCATTTTCTGGGGCATGGCTCTGCCATTGATGCAGTACCCTATTACCTGTGCACTGGTACTCATTTTGCAAAACTCAGAAGGATGACAGGTTGAGTCAACCTCACCTGTTGTTAATTCCATGTTTGACAGGGGCTCGAACTCAAGACCCGAAGATCTTAAACCAGCCACCTTAACGGTTAAGCCAACACCAGGCTCTGAAAGATGACATGCAGCCTCATACTTCAGGCAAGGTACAAAGCCGGAGAAAAGACCACGTTTTGAAACAATGATAAATTAACATAGCACCCCATATCTAATGAAACATTTTTTTAGAATGCCTACACCATGAAATATTATTTAATAATGAGTGTATATCCATTGTCCCTATCTCATCAAACTTCAACAGTATCGACTTAAGAATGTAAGGAAATATTTGCAAACATTCTTGGATAAGCAGCTTTCCACCAATTGTAAACAGGCGAAACAATATCTTGTGGACACACAAGTCTTCCTCTTATTATTGTTTTCTGCAGCATCTAATGTTCGAATGTACATGTGTATGTATGTATATATATATATATATATATATATATATATATATATATATATATATATATATATATATATATATATATATCTGAAAACCACAAGGGGAAAACCAGAGATGTCAGGATAAGTCAATTATGAAAAAACTGAAAAACAAAGTTTCAAGACTTTGGTGGACTGTTTAATAACTGTCAGAGATTTCTTTTCCAGTAAAAGGAAGAGTGATCATTGGCCGATCAAATTAAGCATGTAGCATTTGCCAAGCTTGTGTTATGTATTTTAAGAGCAAAGAACGAATCAATGTTGCAAACTGACATCACTGGTTATTCCCTTTAATTTAATTAATAATTGCCATGCAATTTTAACCCAGGATGTGTAGCAAATTCATGCTTGTTGGTTATTAGCAGACATTACATGACTTTGGTGATCACAGATGATCTTTTTCAACATTAAACGGTCATTGTTTTTTTGTTTGATTGGTGTTCAATGCCGTACTCAAGGGTATTTCGCTTATATGATGACGGATTCTCCATTTCTTACTCCGTACTACTTAATATGATGGAAAACCGGGAGGAAACCAAGGATAAACCACCCCCGCGACAGCCGAAGTCACCTCATGTGACTCCCTCATATACCTCAGCAGGTTGATTGGGAGGTGGGTGCATCGAATGAGGATGGGTACTCAGACGCGCTAACCATTAAGCCACAGCGTGGGTCCCACAAAAGTCACAATAAAGGTTTGACCAGGCTTGAACCACGATATGCAGCAACTATGGAGCCCATGATATAACCAAATAGGCCATTGTAGTGCTCAGAGTTTATGCTGTGATAGTTTTACAACCTTTTAGAACTTAGTTTCTCAACTCTTAATATTATGATGGAACAGTTAACATGAATGAAAGGGAGATAACCTGGAGTAAAGTACTGACAACTCTGGGTTTCTACTTGTTCAGCTTTGACAACACTTGTTTTTTCATTGCACGGCTAAACTTTACACCATATAAATTATGTGACACCCCTGGTTATTTGTTAAAGTAATATTGTGAGAGGAAACCTTATGTTGCCAACTATTGGCAGGTGCAATAACCCTGAAATTTTAAAAAAGTGACATCACTGGTTTTCCCCTTGTGGTCTTCATATCTATCTATATATATATATATATATATATATATATATATATATATATATATATATATATATATATATATATATATATATATATATGTTGTTGCCACCACGGGTACCGAGGCACCAGCTTGTCACTCAGGGGGACTAATCCCCGGTTGTCCCCGGTAGAGCCGGACCTGGGACCACCGCTCGCAATTAAAGCTGTGGTGCGGTGGGTTGTTTTAAAACCACAAACGCCACCCAGCTAACCACGAGTTCCAGTGTCCACCATCTAATTAGTCCGTTTAACTTGAGGTCATGTGGTTACCTGAGCGGGGAGCGTGCCCTCGGCAAAGTACTAATGTTATCTCAATTAGATTTAATTAGGGCGGCCCAGCGTTTTAACCACTGGTATATGTCGAAGATTTTTGGTCAAATCTGTGGTAATTACCTCCCAGTCGATCTCTGTTCAAACATTGCGAGACCAATGGAAGGAAAGGACAAAGATGGACAGGTTGGAAATCGACAAATGATTTATTAGTAATAAAATGAATAAATGGAAAGAACTTTTTATTTTCTGAGGTAAATTATATAATTAATTTCAAAGCAAAATCAATTAAAATGCCACGAAAGAGACAAAGAGCAGATGCTTATCGGGGGTTGACTTACTTACAGCTAAACACAGTCAAGGGTACCCAGCAGATCATTCGGTGGGGGGGGGGGGTTAGAATCGTCTCGCTCCCAAAGTAGTCGTCCGTGAAGTGAAAACGTCCTGAAATGTGTGCGTGCATGTCACGTCCATCACCAGCACCCAAATTTGACGTGTACCTTCTTGCGGGGCAGCCTTGAACGCCAGTCGAAGTCTGGAGGGCACCGAGATTGTCTGTCGCAGGTTTAGACCCTGGTGTTGTTGGTGACCAACCAGTGCCTCACTTGTTGGTGGCGCTGCTCACACCCACACGCGCATCACACGCTCGCTTGCCCAAGCACTGGGAAGGACGAATTGCATCGTTATTGGCACTGGTCAGACACCCGCTTCTTGCTCACTTCCCAAGCTTACTTCTCGTTCTCTTTACCCCCTCGCTTTCTTTCGCCCCCGCTTTCTTTCTCGCTTTCCTCTCTCCCGCTTTTCTCCTCTTTCGCTTTTTTCCTCGCAGAACGTACCTCCTGTTCGTTTTATATCTCCGGGCTTTCTCTGTGGGTGCAGACTGCCCCAAGCTCACCTCACCGCACTGGCACAGGGTTACCATGACGACCCGTGCCCTCTCAAAAAAGGCGGGCGTCGGAGCTCATGAAAGATTGTTGCTGAGGAAGAATGGGGGGCAGGCCTCAGAGCTTGTGAAATAAATGTGTGTAAACGTGTCTGTGGTAAAGAAAAAAGTATCCCATGAGAGGCGATCTATCTATTACCCTTCTCAATGCATCATATTTAAGATCCCATGAGACGTGGGGATGCGACTAATCTGAACATGCATTTAATGAAATACTTGTCTGATGACCTGGATGTGTGGATGCATTCATCAGACCGGATTCTGAAATCCATACCAATATATATATATATATATATATATATATATATATATATATATATATATATATATATATATATATATATATATATATATATATACACATACACAGTATCTTACAAAAGTGAGTACACCCCTCACAAATATGAAAATAATTCAGTGTAACTTTTTAAGCAGCTGTGCTCGAAGCAAAACTTTAGAGTTGATGGCAGAGTTGACATTTTGCAATATGTATGCAGGCACAAAACTGCCATTCCATAAAAACAATGTGGCATATTACGAATATTTCTCAAAGAGGAGGCAACAACAGTGAGTACACCCCTGCTATTGTCTGCACAAGAAGTGAGTCAAGCATGGTAAAACAGCTTCCATTTTCATCATTTTCTGCATATTTAAGTCAAAGAGTGTTAAAGGTACAAATATGTACCAAACAATACACACAATACCCATAGAGCTGCAACCTCCCTGGTATGTTAAAAGTTAAGAAGTGTACTCAATGCAGTAATTGTCCATCTGCTTGCAGAACAAATAATTGCATAGGAAATACTGTACCAATCACCATTGGGAAAGCAGCATGGCTCCCAATGGTAAAGAGCTCTCGAAAGATGTCAAAGATCGAATTGTTGCCCAACATAAGGATGGCCAAGGATACAAGAAGATCGGCGCTTCTTTGAAAGCAAGCCCCAACTCTGTGGCCAAGGTCATCCAGAGGTTCTCCAAGAAGCTTACAACAATGAGTTGCACTCATCAGGGCAGACCAACAAAGATGACTGCACGTACTGTTCGACAAATTCAGAATCTAGTCCTCCAAGACAGACGACAAAGTGCCACCAAGATTGCTGAAGAGATTTCTACAGCTTCTGGCTAGTCTGTTAGTGTGCAAACCATACGTCGCACACTCCATCGTATCGGGTTGCATGGGCGTCATCCAAGGCGTAAGCCTCTCCTGAAGCAGAGCCACAAGAAAGCTCGCAAACAGTTTGCTGAAGCACATCAATCCAAGCGCCTAGACTACTGGCAACATGTCCTCTGGTCTGATGAAATGAAGATCAATTTGTTTGGATCTGATGGAGTGCAGCGTGTCTGGCGGCGACCTGGGGAACAGTACCAAGACAAGTGCGTTATCCCTACTGTCAAGCATGGTGGTGTTGGTATCATGATTTGGGGATGCATCAGTGCTGCTGGTACTGGAGAGCTCAAATTCATCGAGGGAAACATGGATCAAACGATGTACTGTGACATCCTGAAGGAGAAGATGTTATCCTCCCTGCGAAAACTTGGTAGAGGAGCTGTATTTCAGCACAAAAACTATCGGAAGCATCGTTCCATGCAGACAACTGCCTTTCTGAAGAAGTCGAAGGTCAATGTGTTGGAGTGGCCAAGCATGTCACCTGATCTAAACCCAATGGAACACATGTGGGGCATCCTGAAATGTAAGGTTGAGGGACGAAAGGTGTCCAACATCACGCAACTTCGACAAGTCATTGCAGAGGAGTGGAACAGGATCCCAGCAAAGACATGTGGAACACTGGTCAACTCCATACCGAGTAGAATAGCTGTTGTGCTCAAAAACATTGGTGGACATACAAAATACTGAAAACAACAACACTTCATTGTGAGAAAGTACAAAGGGTGCACTCACTTTTGGTGCCCCCCTTCCCCCTTTTCACAGATATGCCCAGTAGGCCACATTGTTTCCACAGAATAAACGTTTTGGGTGTGTACATGTGTGACAGAATGTCTACTCTATCATTTATTTGAGTCTTGTGTTTCTCATGCATCGAAGTAAAAAGTTACAACAAAATATGTACATTTTTTGTAAAGGGTGTACTCACTTTTGAGAGATATCGTATATATGTATGTATGTATGTATGTATGTATGTATGTATGTATGTATGTATGTATGTATGTATGTATGTATGTATATATATATGTATATATATATATATATATATATATATATATATATATATATATATATATATATATATATATATATATATACAGTGAAACCTTGTTTAACCGCCAGCGCTAGGACATGGTCATATATGGCGGTTATGCGAGGTTGGCGGTTGCATGGAGGTTGCTAGAAGGGATTCAGATGTCCGATATCAATGTCACTGTGCCACTCCACAGGCATCCACGTGCGCCAGAATTGATCTATTGGGGGCGCGTTTCAACAGTCTTTCGAGTTTATTTTACCTTCTATTCCATCCTGTTTGGATCAAGGGATAAGAAATGGATAACAAAAATATATAATATGTAAACTCCGTGCACGCCAGACACAGGCCTATTCACATGTACATACTGTATTTGTTTCTGCAGACATGTTAAAAAAACAGAGTTCAAAGTCATGGGCTCATAGTTATTGTGCATATCATTTGCTTCTGCCATGATAAGGAACTGAAGATCGTAAATTATAATCTGTGCAAGTGTTTTGATTACCACTGAACACACGAGTCAAATCACTGGTGAAATGGAAAGACCTACCAAAAATATAATACAGTAGAACTGTCCATACTGTGAAGCAGGACATGACCACCATGAGCTACGCACATAGAAGGCAATTGAGAACTTGTCAACATAGGCCTCGGCTGATGATGATGATTTGAAGAAGTCTGTGATGGAAGTTTACTTAGCGGTTGCCACAGAAACTCTGTCAATCTCAAACTGCAAGCGGCGTGCCGCCTTCAAACCTGAATCAGTGGATGACAAGTGGGCCTCAAGGTACCTGACCAGGAGATTGATTGCGGCTTTGGCCTCAATGGATGAAGGTGGGCATGGCACTTCAACGTCATCGTTGGCATCATCATCGCCATCGTTGGTGTCTGTGTGCGCAAGTTCAACAATTTCCTCATCGGTGAGGTCTTCCCCAGTGACTATGGCTGAATCCACACTTTCAAACTCCTCAGGGGTCATCAGCCTCTCTTGCTGGCTCACAGACGGGTTCTCCTTTGCGTATTCGCATATCATGCGTTTCTGATCGAGTTTTAAACACAATCTGGGCCTCTTTCTTCCAGACATGCTGAACAAAATCTTTGAACTGAACAGTCACAATGCACGGCGCGAGGCAGACTGGACCAGCACGTGCTTCCGCTGACCATTCAGCAATGATGACTAAGGTTATTTTTAGATGATTGCACAATATTCGTGATGTGGTGAAGTACAGGCGATCGCTGGCGGTTAGCGCTGGTGGATAAACGAGGGTGTTTTTCATTGTTATAAGTACTTATGTGCTGGGAAATCGTTGGCAGATGGCGGTGGTGGATCGTAATTGAAAAATGCATTATGGAAATTAGGAAACCCTGATTTCTTGGTGGAAGGCGAGGGTGGCGGTTAAAAGGGGAGGGTGGCGTTTAATCAAGGTTACACTGTATATATATTATATATATATATATATATATATATATATATATATATATATATATATATATATATATATATATATATATATACACATGGTGTCCCAAAAAAATATACAACTTTTCATATGCAAAGAGGATGGTCATAACATATATTTTTAAAATATATATATGGCTCGATAGAAAGCTCAAAGGTTGAAATTATTGCACCAATGTCAAAATTGCTACCAAAATTTAAATTTTGGTGTAGAATCATCGTTTTCTTTTAAACCACATGTTCGACGTAGGCTCCACGTTGTCCGATCACTGCCTGCAAACGCGTTGTCATGTTCTCCATCACTTTGGGAAACGTTTCCTGAGGAATGTTCTGGATTTCTCGGTGGATGTTTTCCTTCAGCTGATCAAGAGTCTGAGGCCTAGGGTTTCCATAGATCCTGTCCTTGAGATACCCCAGAAGAATAAGTCTGGAGGAGTAAGGTCAGGGGAATACGGTGGCCACTCAACATCTTCATAGAGGGAGATAAAGCGGCCCTCAAAATGTTGGTTGAGAAAACGCCTTGTTTCCCTTGCTGTATGGGGCGGTGCCCCATCCTGCTGGAACCACTGGGTTCTCATCTGGATCAGGTTGTTTCTCCTAAGGGCCTGAGTACGTAGCTCAGGCAGATAGAATTCCTGAATAATTTTGCGATAGTTCCTCTGGTTTACCATGCAAGTGTGTCCCTGGTCATCTTCAAAGAAGTATGGACCAATTATCCCATACCAACAAACCGCCACCCACATGGTGACTTTGAGAACAGATCGAGGCACCAGTTCAGTTGATGCATTACCAGGATTTTCAGTTCCCCAGTACCGAAAGTTTTGCTTGTTTACCTCCCCGGACAAGTGAGCATGGCATTCGTCCATCACGTGAAGTTTTTTGAGGAAGTCTCCATCTTCCTCCAACTTTCCTGAGAACCTATTTGCAAAGTCTAGTCGTTTGCATTTCTGTTGATCAGTAAGCACTGTTTCTGTTTGAATTTTGTATTGAAAAGCATGAATGTCTTGGTGAGGGATCCTCTGAACGGTGCTCTTGTGAATGTTTATCTCGGCAGAAAGTCGTCGAATCTATTTTTTTGGACTCTGAACGACCACCTGTCTCACCATTTCCACATTTTCTTCACTAGGACCTGTCCTCTTCCGACCACTGTGACCCTTGTGAAGGTCACAGATGGTTCCCACATTGGTAAACTTTGCGATGGTGCACTTTATTGTCCGAAAGTTTGGTGCATGGCGCAAGTGGATACCGAAATATCTCGAGTAAAGACGTTGCACCTGTATGACACTTTCGTCTGGTACCAAAGTTCAACAATTTTCGTCCGTTGTTGTACGGTCAGTCTTGGCATTTTTCTGGCGCTTGCTTGGTATCACAATAAACTTCAGGGTCTCTGCAACAAGAAATGAAGCATTAGTGACAAAATTACTGCTTTTTTTCGGATCAAACGAAGCATTTTAAAAGTTTTTTTTTGGGACACCCTATACATATATATATATATATATATATATATATATATATATATATATATATATATATATATATATATATATATATATATAAAATATATATATATATATATATATATATATATATATATATATATATATATATATATATATATATATATATATATATATATATATATATATATATATATATATATATATATATATATATATATATATATATATATATATATATATATATATATATATATATATATATATATATATATATATATATATATATATATATATATATATATATATATATATATATATATTGTTGCGAATTCGGTCCCGCCGGCGTGCGAACGGCCACGTGACTCGGATCGCGGCACGTCGCCCACCGGACGGTCAATTCCGTCTTGACCTCACCACGATCGTGCCAATCGGCCACCCGCGTGGGATAGAGTTGTTTGCTAAACTCGACCTACCTAAGTACCCACGCGGAGGGTAGACCGGGCGATCGCACCTCGCTGCTTAAGCGACCCGTTCCGTACTATCGGGATAACCAAGCAGTGTTATCGTCGGACTCGACGGTTCCGATTAATTATCGGGCGTATTAAGTCCACTACCAACCCTTTACATGAAGCAAGATGGAGATTCAATTAAAGAAAAGATGAAGTGAAACGGGAAAACAGTTCAACATGATGCACATTTATTCCGCGGCACACGGAAAGCACACATATACAATTAAAACAATTATGCACAAAAAGCAGATGTAACAAAACAAACAATGACGCAGAGATACTACCGTCTTGGACCCACACACGGCAACACTTAAACAGTTTTACTTCACCAGACTGGCGCCACACACACATGTTTACACAGAAACAAAAGAAAAGGGCGACCCTCAAAGACAAGGGGGCAGACGGGGCCTGTGGGCCAATATTTGCGCGGGACCTGAAAGAGTGGTCAGGTCCACGAGACCGGGTGGGTCCTACCCGTGTCTTTGTGATGAGCCACAAATGTGGCAGCGCGGCGGTGCCCCGACTTCGTGCTCCTTCGTGGGTTTTGTTGGCACTGCTTGGAGTGCGGTGGGAACGGGGCCCCCTTTTCGCACTATCTCAGTGCAGGGGAAAAAGGGGGGGGGGGGAATTGTTGATGCTCTGGGGAAAGAGTATAGCTGGCTTGCTTGGGTCCCGTGACGAGCGATTCCACCGCGACCTCATCGCCGACCGCCGTCTTCCTTGCCTCGGACCCGAACTCCTCGGTCTCTTCCCTCAATTCTCCTCAGCCGACTGCCGAAAACCACTGGGACGCCCTCGCCTCCCGACTCCACTCCGCGCTCCAAACTGCCTCTGCCCAAAACTCTCTCTGCTCTTCTGCCACTCTCCGCTCTTCCAAGGCCGACTCTGCCATTTCTGCTATTCTCCGCTCTTCCAAGGCCGACTCTGCCCAAACCGACTCTGCCCAGATACGCCTCGCGCTCGGCGCTTTATAGGCCGGCCACAGAACCCATATGCAAATTTCCGGATCAGGACGAGCTCGGGGGTGGAGCCACGCTCGCCCATTGGACGGAGAAAAAGGGGCGTGAATCTCCCCTGATCCTAGAATTTGCACATCTCGATTCTACACCGACACACCTGGAGGCGGGGCCAAACCGCCCCGCGCTTGCTGATTGGACGGATCAGAAGTGGGCCTGTAGTATTCCTGATCCGAATTCTCCTCGGAAAGGCCGCATTTTGCACTCGCGGCTCGGTGCGCGTCCCGTACGAGCCCAGGACAGCCTGACGCTCGGTGCTCACAGGTGGTGCGGGAATGGCTGTGGAAGGAGAGAGGTGAAGGTGGTGGAGGGTTTATGGTGATGGTTTATGGCCATGCTGCCGTTTGGAATGGCGGTAATGCGTTGTTTGCGGGAGCGAGTTGTGAAGGTAAAGATCGTGGCTGTTGGCGTTGTTGTTGTTGTGAAGCGGCGTTGTGGTTGGTGGTTGTTGTGTGATTGCGGTTGTGACGTGGTTGGTTCAAAATAAAGATAGAACAGAAAAACGGCTATCTCAAAGGGTCGCAGCCCGAATGAATCATATTTATTCCCTCGAAACAACGGGTTTGGGCAAACTACCATGTTCTTACAGAGATATCTCACCAACGGGACCTGAATGGTGGTTTGCAAATTTCCTCAACCGCAACAATATATATATATATATATATATATATATATATATATATATATATATATATATATATATATATATACACACATATATATATATACATATATATATATATATATATATATATATATATATATATATACATATATATTTTGCAAAAAACAATGGGCAAATGGACACAATATATGCATTTTAAATTTGATGATCCCATCTGCATTGTGAACTACATACTATCATGTGAATATAAAACAGATTAACCCAGGAACAAAAAAAATGAGGATACTTGCAAAATTCATAAAACAAATTTGACGTCAAAAATAATTGGTGGTTGAATTCAATGACTAAGTATGCAACTCCTCTTCAAATCCGGTCGATTGGATAAAAAATGACAATTTTAGAAATTTGGCCTCTTTTGACCTTTTAGCCTAAGTTGACCTCAAAAATAATTGGAGGTTGAATTCAGTAAGCTGATTTGCAAATCGTCTTCAAATTTCAAGTCAATCGGATGAAAATTGAGGATTTTAGAAATTCTAGCTTAGTTGTTGACCTTTTGGACTATGTTGACCACAAAAAATAATTAATTAGCTAGTTGAATGAATTGAGCTGATATATAAATCCTCTTCAAATTTCAAGTCAATTGGATGAAAATTGAGGATATTAGAACCTTAGTCCTATGTTGACCTTTTGGACTATGTTGACCTTAAAAAATAATAGGTGGTTGAATTTAATGACCAAATATGCAACTCCTCTTCAAATTTCAACTCAATCGGATGAAAATTGACAATTTTAGAAAACAGGCCTATGTTGACCTTTTGGCCAAAGATGACCTCAAAAATAATTGGTGGTAGAATTCAGTGATCTGATATGAAAATCCTATTCAAATTTAGTCAATCGGATGAAAATTGAGGATTAAAAAATTTGATAAATTTGTTGACGTTTGGCCTATGTTGACCTTTTGACCTCAAAAACAATAGGCCTCTTGCATTGACGAACTCTACCATGTGGTGAAGTTTTGTGAAGATTGGTTTAAAATTGTGACGTGAAAGCCAAAAACATAAAAACAAACAAACAAACAGACAAACAAAATAACGCACGCAACCAACCAATAGACAGGACTTGAAAAGTCTTCGATTTTCGCAAGTAATAAAGAAATCAATGGAATGAAAAAAACGACGAAACCTTTCTGATCCATACAGTAGCGTTACAGTTTGCATCCTGGACAAATCAAAGTGGAATCTAGGAATGGTGTGCTACGTTTTTTCAACTCGTCCGATGCGGAATGAGCCACCTGTGAGATGTTCCTGAAATCCAAATTTAATGCAAACACCTGCAGGCATTTACAACTGCCACATCTACTATCAGTAAGCCTGTTTTTAAAATACAGTTGCATCAGAAGTGTACACGATACACCAAAAGTGCTGTGACAAAATCTGTCTCATCACATCACAGATGGTACAGAAAAATGAATACAAATGTTTTACTTCAGGGAAATCAAGGGTTTTCACATGAAAATAGATTAGCATTTCCTATATTGCAATGTTTCTGTAAGTTGTTTCATTAAACAGACTTACAGTATATCATAGATCTAATACTCCAATCAACAATAGATAAAAAGGTACCATATTGACGCATATATGGAGATTGATGAGGCCTATACAGATTGATGAGGCTTTTCATTTTTTCAGCATGGCACAGCTATGTTTATGGAATGTTTGGTCACCTTATACTGTACCTCAAACCACTCACCAGATGTTGCACATATTGACACAAAGCAAAGGTTCTATATAATTGCATCAGAAATTATTAAAAATAGAGTTAAATTTTTTTATCAGCAGATCACTTTGTTAATTCATCAGATGATTAATCAGAGTGATGAATCATCCAGGATTGTAACCCTTACCAAGAAACAAATTCGGCAAAAAAGACACCCTATATGGAACATGGTGGTAACAAATAAATAAATAACAATAAGAATAATAATGGCAATAATAATATAATTATGGGTGAAGATATCACTTGATTTCGTGAGACCATTTTGACTTTTAAAACTTTCAAACGAGGACATTATTGAGCCATTCCTGGTGTTCCCTTAATGGTCAGGGTAGTGGGTTTGGGATCCTCGGGTCCTGAGTTCAAATCCTGCTCAGTTGTATTAATACCAGGTGGGGTTAACTCGACCTGTCATCCTTCTGAGGATGGCAAATGAGTGCGAGCTTGCTGATATCCTGTGTTGAAGTGGTGACCCGTCCAGGATTATACCCAATAGCCAAGGAGACTGCTTTGGCAGCACCAACGCTCTGCACAGAGTATGGTCCCAATGGAAGGATAAATGATTGAGCTCGAGTGCTTCGACTGTTTTGAGGTACTTCAACAAGACAAAAACAAGTTTACATAATCTAACCTTTAATTTTCTGTATTTACATGATTAAATTGCAGGTTCAGATATTAAAAGCAAAATTAAATGTCATTTGTTTTCCATCATTCATGAAATGTGAGTGCAAAAGGTTCAAAATTAAATAGCAGGATTTCTGAAATACAGAGTACATTTAAGGAATAGACGGGTTCCTGAAATAGTTTGTTGGAAATATAATAAACCAGAAGAACATATCGGGCCCAATAACCTTTTGAAATATCATAATATATATCGTTTTTGGCCCCATCTCTCACTGGTGAAGAATCACTTTGAAAATTAAAAAAAATTATCGTATCCGGATCTGTATTTGGATCTTCACCAAAATTGAATCAATTCTTCCTTGTGATGCACCAAATGTGTCCACCGAGTTTAGTCTGAATCCGTCGATAACTTTTTGAGATATCGAGCTACATATCATTTTTGGCCATCATCTCTCAATGAAGAATCACTTAAAAATTATAGTATCCAGATTTAGATTTTCACTAAAATCTAATCAATTTGTCCTTGTCACACACTCAACCTGTAAAACAAATTTCATCCGAATCTGTTGACAACTTTTTGAGATATCCTGCACACAAAGAAACCGACAAACAAACAAGGAAATATGTCATACAGAGCACGATACTTGCGAAATCCCCAAAACAAATTTGACCATAAAAATAATTAGTGGTTGAATTCAGTGACCTGAAATGCAAATCCTCTTCACATTTCAATTAAATTATATGAAAATTGATGATTTTAGAAATTTGACAAAGTTGTTGACCTTTGGCCTATGTTGACCTTTTGATGTCAAAATAAATAGGTTTCTTGCTTATGAACAACTCCAACATTTTGTGAAGGTCAGGTTAAATATGTGTACTGTATACGATTGACATACATACAAACACTCAGACAGACAGACACACAGAATAACAAATGTGACCAACCAGTACACTTGAAAAATCTTCGATTTTCACACGTAACAAATAGCAAACAGACAGACAGGGGTAAAAACATTACATCCTTCCACCTTCTGTGGCAGAGGTAAATGATATATTACTGAATAGTGAGGCAGCATCTGAAGTGTTTGATGTCAAAATATTCTTGGAAAATGTGTTGCAAGAATCATATAATAACAATATATTATTTTAGTTCCCACACTTGGAATATATCTTTCAACCCTGACAAATATCACACTCTCACTGTCACTTCAAGCCTGGTGTTGGCTTAATGGTAAAGACCAACAGACAAACAAGCCAGTAGGCGACATGGGTGGTCGCTATATAATTACATACTAGTCATACCGTTTTTGACGGATCGGGTTGAAATTTTTTGACAAAGAGGTTGATTATGGTGCACATAAAAGCGCGGAAGGCGATTTTTGATTTTCGAAAAAATTGTTTTTTTCGGATTTTTTAAACATTTCAAAGTCCCGTTGCTAGGCAACGGTGGCGTCCATAGCAACGGTGCTCAAAAGCGTACAACTAGATCCTGGTATGAACCTACCAGTCAAGTTTCATCAAAATCGGTTGACTCCTCTGGCCTCCAGAGCTGTCCATTACATACATACAGACAGACGGAAAACCTAAGAATAACGGTAGTCTAGCGACCACCCAGCAGAATTTTGAATGAAAAAACATTACTAAACCTTTCTGATCAATACAGTAGCTTTACGGTTTGTGTAGTAAACAAATCAAAGTAGAATCAAGGAATGGTGTGTTTTTTTTTGTTTTTTCAACTGAAGGTGGCTGGCTTGAAGGATCTTAGGATATTGAGTTTGAGCCCGTCATGTAGTTGGATAACACCAGGTGGGTTGTCTCAGCCTGTCATCCTTCTGAGGTCGGTAAAATGAGTATCAGCTTACAGGGAATAGGGGACACTGCATCATTAGCACAGCCACGCTCTCAGCAATGACTGTATACAAAATTCTCCCAGCAATGGCTGCCACAGGCTGCATACAAAATAATAATAATACTGTAATTTTATCTCTCCAAACGGACTGTCTGGTGAACCCTCCCATCAACTTCCTTAACGAAACTCTTCAAAATGTTCAGTTCCTCAACATTTTGGGTCTAACCAGCAGCCATAATCTTTTACCTCCTCCCTTTGTTGGACAAACTACACATCGAAGTTGGACTCCAAAGCCAGTCGTCGACAAGGTATCCTCCATCATACACAGTTTTTCCTTGGCACACCTGAACTATTATCCACATTCAAGGTCTTCATTCACAAATTGATGGAGTACTGCTCTCCCCTGAGGGCTGGTGCCCCTGCCTCATACCTTGCCCAGCTTGATACCAAAACCAAGACTCAAAAATAATTGGTAACTCCCACAATGAAGCTGCGTCGCTGAGCCTATCACTTCCACATCTCAGACAGGTCAGTGGTCTCTCTGTTTTCTACCACCTCCTTTATGGTCTTGCACCCCTATGCCATGCTCTGTGCCCGCTACGACCCCACCTTCTGGTGAAACTCTCAAAATTCAGATTCACTGCTCACCTCCACTTATTCATTCATCTTTATTCTCTCCTGTGGAACTAACTTTCTCAGTGTCTTCAATCTTATTCTTCCCTCTACGGCTTCAAGATGGCTGTTCACCACCACATCAAGTCATCCCCCATTCACACCCATGATCTTTTCTTCCCTCATTATATAATTGCATACTAGTCATACAGTTTTCGACGGATCTGGCTGAATTTTTTTTGACAAAGAGGTTGATTATAGTGCGCATAAAAGCATGGAAGCCGATTTTTTATTTTCGAAAAAAAATATTTTTTAAATGAAGAATATAATATAATAATGAAGATGACGACACAGTATGACACTGTATGACGAGTACACTCCTTCCTTTCCAGGTTACTAAAAGGGGTACCTGGCAAAAAAAAAAACAACTTAACTTTCACCTTTTAAAAATCATGCGAATAAATTATTGAAATATCAGCTACTTTTTTCGTATTTTACCTCACCTTTGTTGCAAGTAAAGCAAAAGGTGGTGTATAATTGGGTCGCCGAAATAGGTGACTCTTATTGTCAGTAATTCTGCCTGTTTGTTTGGATGTTTGTTCGTTTGTCATCAGCATAATTGGTAGCAAATGTGGGCGGATTTTGACCAAACTCAGGTGGTTTATAAGGTACATCTCATGACCTAGTGCTTTGGAAATTGTGATGGTTGCTAGGGACGCTTTGGTTCCCTAGCAACAACCAGAAAACCTTCAAAATCGGTACCGTTCACGCAAAATCAATTCTGAAAGCCATTATCCCATGTAGGGTTATGAAATTGGCACGAATGATCTACAAGTGATGCTCTATCAAATATATTCCGGTTTGTGTGATATATGGAATACTTTACCCGCAGCACCCACTACAAATAGGGTATGCGCGAAAATTGGTGAAAATTGAAGGCCCCCTAGCGACCAGGTGAGTGCATCGATACGAATGAAACTTTGCAGGTTCATGGTACTCAATGAGTACTACAACTTTGCCTCAGGACATATTGACGGATTTCGCTTATGTCAGGGGTCAAAGGTCAATTAGTGCAAAAATCGATAATATGCGAGAGCTGGAGGTGCCTTCGCGCGAAATGCTACTCCTCCTAGGGTTATGGTCGGATGGTCATGAAAATTCACACTAATCGTCTGGAATACATTGTGCACAAACACTCGAGCCAGATTTTCGATTTACATCTTTGTTCACCCACAGCACCCCCTCGAACTTTGGGGATTTCCGATTTCAAACCGCATTTTTGGTACTTTTCATTCAAATGGATTCCGAGTAGTTATCAGTAGATGGAACTGGATGAGATTTGATATGCATAATCTTAAGGTGATTCCCTATCCGCGATATGACATCCATTTTGCTCTATATCTTACAGTTTCCATGCTCAGCGACCCAGCGCTGCCTTCCGGCTTGTCAGACATACTGTTTGAAAGGGTGATATATTACTGTTATATGAATAAAATGGAAATATTGAAAAAACAAAGTGCTGAATAAAACAAGTGTTTTTTTAATCTAATCAATATAAGAAACGGGATTGAATGAGACTCACCATTATTATACGTTTAGAAGAAGAATATGGAGGAGGAAGAGTTTATATTTCAATATAAATTTAAACCAGCCCATCTACTGTATCCCCACCTTACTCAACTATATCATACTGTTTGCAGATTGGGCTTGATTGGTGGTATCCCCGATAGGACAATTGTGGACACACACAGGCAGGCAGGGACAGATGGATGGATGTAGGCATGCCGAGACCGAGCTCCTTTTATATTATAGATTGTGTTTTCTCCCCGATAGGACAATTGTGGACACACACAGGCAGGCAGGGACAGATGGATGGATGTAGGCATGCCGAGACCGAGCTCCTTTTATATTATAGATTGTGTTTTCTCCCCCCTCACCCTCTTTTTTAACATTTTGTTTCGTCGATGATTTTCCCTTCCTACTATTGCTGTTTTGAGTTTGTCTCCAGCTTATTCACTCTCTATGTTCTACTCCCCCTCCATTTGATCTCATTTTTCCTCCATATGTCCCTCTGTTGTGTCCCACGACCCTGCTATATTGGTGTTTCACTCCTTTTCACGATGTTCTCTTTGTTCTATTAGGTTCTGGTACATTCTGTGTTCTAGCTCTTCCAAGAGCCTTAACTTCATATGGAAAAAAAAAAATCTAAATATTAAACATCTGCACAAGTAGGCAGGAGGATAGCTCAGCATGAGTTTGCTTTATTATCTGCTAATTTTGATTCGTGAATGCTCAAAGTAAAAGTAATACCACAGGTTACAGATGGAAAGTCTATTTTCCTCACTGCTGATGCAACTGAATGTTTGACAAAGAAACCACTGGCATATGTCCTTGAGAACATGGCATGTTGGCCTCCATATTCCAGGCCTTTCAGTTTATTTTGTATATATGATTGAGGCTCATGGAAGAGCTAGAGCAGAATGGAAGGGAACAAAATGGAAAAGGGGAAGCTGCAACAGAAGAGTAGATGCAAAAGTGAGATCAATGGGATGGGGATAAGGACACACGAGGGTGAACAAGCGGCAGGCAAGCTGAATGAAACAGCAATAAGAGGAGGAAGGGGAAGGCGGGGATGAAGCAGAAAAGGAACAAAGCAAACAATTGATCACTAAGCTACAAAGAGAGGGTAGGAAGAGGTGGGAGGAAATTACAACAACATGGAAAAAGCTAGTGTTCGGTAATGGGGTCATTTGGAGTCGAAGAGATCATGAATTTGGGTGGGCATGACCATTGGTAGTGGTGAACAGTGGTGCTGAAGCCCTGGAGGGAATAATGGGACTGAACAGACTGGCGAAGTTGGTTTCACAGGGGAGAGAAAAGAACAAATGAGTGGAGGTAAGCAGTGAGCCTGGATTTTGGGAGTTTAACAAGAAGAGGGTTACTGGCAGACCATGTGCTCCCTGCAGTTCCTTGCACATGCTTCTCTTGCAGGAAATTAATGTTCTTCATCCAAAACATCAATTATTTTCATGGCTGAACATCTGTTCACTAAGTGCTGTCTAAAGCAGCACCAGTTTCTTCTCTTCACAATTTCTCCTCTTGGACCCTTTTTGCTGCAATATCAA
>NC_140969.1:75438589-75471089 GCF_056783735.1 Eptatretus burgeri
AATCACCAGATTCAAGCGAAGTATGTTTAGAACTGAAACAAGATCCGCTCTTGGCAATAAAAATGAAAAAAATTTTTTTTTTTAAACTATTTATCTTGCTTGCTTAAACTGTTCTTCTGTTGCAATTTTATTCCATGTTCTCCATTCACTGATATTTGTCTACTTGTTGCGATTATTTCAGATACAATCATGATAAAGCTATTACAGTGTGCATTCAAACCCAATTACAATTTAATTTTATATTTGTATCTTCACAACTACAATGTAAAGGGGGAAAAAAATAATTTGGATTAAAATCGATTTGAATATTCTTATTTTAATGATCAAGGCCATAAGATCAGCACGTGAAGTGTCTGTGAGTGTCGGAAGCCGGGAAGGGGGGGGGGGGCATGGGGACACTCACTCACACCACCTTCTCTCAAATCACAGCATCGGATGACGGACGGAGGTAGATATGGTTTTGTTCTCCAATTATCCCTCAGTTATAACATTGCCTATTTCAGGTTGGCTGCTACCATTGAATTTTCACTATTCATTTCCAGTTTCCACTGTCTCTCCCTTTCACACTCAGTAACCTCCCCCAGGCAAAGTCCATCAGAGGTAGGATGAGAAAAAGACGTTGAGAATAAGGTGGGTAAATTCCAGGGTAAGATAACAAACAACTTAAGCATACACTATATAAATGCTGATGTTATTCCCACCCTACACATGCTGGGTGCCTAATTGCACTTTCTGCCCCTCGACTGAGATGTCTTGCTAGATGTAAATATCTAATGACAGTAACACCGATGGTGAATGAACAGCACACATGTTGCTTTAGAACGATTGATAGATGTACAGAATGTTATCACATAGTTTGGGCAAGCTAAGCTGGGCATCAGGAAGCAGAATGTTTTCTGCATTGATACCGACCTTACATTACAACTCCTTTCCTCTTCATTCACAATGAATGTGCACATTTAATGGTTATCTCAACTTCTTAATCACCTTTGTTTTGGAATTCATTCTAAATCCTGCAAAACAATTGGATTTACAAGCATTGTGTTTTTTTTTTCTATGTCTATGTCTATGTCTATGTCTATGTCTATGTCTATGTCTATGTCTATGTCTATGTCTATGTCTATGTCTATGTCTATGTCTATGTCTATGTCTATGTCTATGTCTATGTCTATGTCTCTCTCTCTCTCTCTCTCTCTCTCTCTCTCTCTCTCTCTCACAAAGGGTACTCAGAAATTGTGTAGCTTGTTGATCCTTGGTTATTATTACTCAAGTGTTGTTGTAATACAGAAGTTGGAACAGAATTGTAAATTACAATACATGAGGAGGACAGAAAAAAAAAGCGAGATGATAAATTGACAGATGTTCGTTATCTCGAAGGACAACAGCAGAGCCATGAAGAGGAAAGTTATCCATGTGGTACAAATGCATACCAAACCAGAATTGCACTCTGTAGAGCGCAAACCTCTGCCAGGCTGAACAGTTTACGTTTTTATCCCAATGAATGGCCGAATTTGGATCCGGACCTGAACCAAAATCGAATCGGCTTGTTCTTATCACCGAGCCGAATAATTCACTTTGTTTTGTCATAACTCGTCCACAACTTTTTGAGATATCATGCTATATATCCTTTTTGGCTCAATCTCCAAATGGTGAAGAATCACTTTATATTTAAAAAAATTCGTATCTGGATCTGGATCTTCACCAAAATCGAATCACTTCTTCCTTGTCACACACGCTGCCTTATCCAGCAAGTTTCGTCCCTCACCGTTTAACTTTTTCAAATATCGTGATATATATATATATATATATATATATATATATATATATATATATATATATATATATATATATATATGTATATATATATATATATATATATATATATATATATATATATATATATATATATATATATAATTTTAATGATCAAGGCCATAAAGATCAGCACGTGAAGTGTCTGTGAGTGTCGGCTCACAGACACTTCACGTGCTGATCTATATATATATATATATATATATATATATATATATATATATATATATATATATATATATATATATATATATATATATATATATATATATATATATATATATATATATATATATATATATACATATATATATATATATATATATATATATATATATATATATATATATATATATATATATATATATATATATATATATATATATACATATATATATATATATATATATATATATATATATACATATATACATATATATATATATATATATATATATATACATACATATATATACATATATATATATATATATATATATATATATATATATATATATATATATATATATATATATATATATATATATACATATATATATATATATATATATATATATATATATATATATATATATATATATATATATATATATATATATATATATATATATATATATATATATATATATATATATATATATATATATATATATATATATATATATATATATATATATATATATATACATATATATATATATATATATATATATATATATATATATATATATATATATACATATATATATATATATATATATATATATATATATATATATATACATATATATATATATATATATACATATATATATATATATATATATATATATATATATATATATATATATATATATATATATATATATATATATATATATATACATATATACATATATATACATATATATATATATATATATATATATATATATATATATATATACATATATATATATATATATATATATATATATATATATATATATACATATATATATATATATATATATATATATATATATATATATATATATATATATATACATATATATATATATATATATATATATATATATATATATATATATATATATATATATATATATATATATATATATATATATATATATATATATATATATATATATATATATATATATATATATATATATATATATATATATATATATACATATATATATATACATATATATACATATATATATATATATATATATATATATATATATATATATATATATATATATATATATATATATATATATATATATATATATATATATATATATATATATATATATATATATATATATATATATATATATATATATATATATATATATATATATATATATATATATATATATATATACATATATATATATTAAAGAATATCACTCAATGATGAAGAATCACTTATGTTGTATAAGTTTACCACCGTCATACGATGAAAAGTCGTATAAATAAATTTATTTTGGAATTTACCGCCATTGACACTGTCTATGACATCACCTTCACACGTTACATATTAGTTATTCATGCCTGTTATATGTGTCCTTTATGATGGATGTCCTTAAAAATAGTAAGTTTCCTGTTTGCAATGATTGTTACTTTTGTTTCACCCTTTGAACCCTGACGGCCGTTTTGCCAGCCACAATTCAAACTTCCATATACCCAAGCGGCCGGTTTACCGGCAGCTTTCCAAACCTCCAAACACCTGAGCGGCCGGATTTTAATCCAGTGAGCCCAGGGCGGGGGAACCAAAAGTCTACGTAGCTCAGGGTTCAAAGGATCAACTGCCAGGCAGAGGAAAAATATCGTCTCAATCCTCTCTGCACATGTGCGGTTAGGACGAATTTAGAACCAAAGTACTGTTTAACGGCAGGTTTGTTTTTTCGCTTCCTTTTTCCGATTCACATTCAAAATATAATTCAATTTAAATAAGTTGTTCCTCGTCATAAACTGACATTTGTGGACTGATAGACGGACATGAACCAATTGCTTCGCCCACTTTTCGCTTTGCATGCACAGGGGTAATGAGGAGAGGTGTGGCAGGTATGATCTGTATTGGATTTGAGAAAGTAGGTAAGTGTTGACATTGTCATCAAATGCTTGGCATACTTATGGCATGACAGAAATACAGAAATTTTCATGTCTGTGTGGAAGCTATGATAAAAGTTGGAAGTTGCATGACTGTAAATTTTACATTAATTTCCTTATTTTATCTGTAAACTATATTTGATGGTGCAAATTCAACAAATTACAGGAAATTAATTAAAAATACAAAACTAGAATATCTGGTTGGATAAGTGCCCACCCTCCTGAGTTAATATTTGGTGGAAGCACCTTTCACAGCAACTACGGCTGTGAGTCTGTTGGGATAGTGCTCTACCAACTTTGCACACCTTGATTGGGCAATTTTTGCCAGTTCTTTTGTACAAAACTCTTTATGCTCGGTCAAGTCGCAATCAGTTGATGGACAGCAATCTTCAAGTCATGTCACATTTTTGATGCGATTTAGGTCGGGGCTCTGACTTAGCCACTCAAGGACAATTAACTTTTTGTTCCTTAGCCACTCCAGTGTAGCTTTGGCTGTGTGCTTTGGGTCGTTGTCATGCTGAAAGGTGAACTTCCGTCTCAATTTCAGCTTTCTTGCAGAAGGCAGCAGGTTTTCCTCTGGGATATTTCTGTTTTTACTCCATCCAATTTTCCTTTTTATCCTGACAAGTGCTCCAGTCCCCACTGATGAGAAATATTCTCATAACATGATGCTGCCACCACCAAGCTTCACAGTCAGGATGGTGTTCTTTGGATGATGTGCTGTGTTGGGTTTGCGCCAAACGTAACATTTTGTATTTAGGCCAAAAAATTACATGTTGGTATCATCAGACCACAACACTTTTTTGCCACTTGGCTTCAGAATCTCCGGAGTGGTTTGTTGCATACCTCAAACGGGACTCAAGGTGGGCTTTTTTGAGAAAGGGCTTCCTTTTTGCCACCCTACCGTACAGATCAGACTTGTGGAGTGCTTGGGATGTTGTTGTCACATGCAAATAGTAACCAGTCTTTGCCATGAAGGCCTGTGGCTCTTTAGAAGTTGCCATTGGCCTCTTGGTAGCCTCTCTGATCAGTCTCCTCCTTGCTTGGTCATCCAGCTTGGAGGGACGGCCTGATCTAGGCAGGGTCTTGGTGGTACCATAGACCTACCACTTCTTAAATGATTGTCTTGATTGTGTTCCAAGGGATATTCAAAGGCCTTTAAAAGATTTTTATGCCCATCCCCTGATCTGTGCCTTTCCGCAACTTTATCCCGGAGGTCTTTTGGAAACTACTTGGTGCTCATGGTCAAGTCTTTGCTGTGAAATGCACTACCCAGCAAAGGAAACCTTCAGGAACAATTGATTATATTCTTAAATAATCAGAATCACTTCGATTTAACACAGGTGGAGGGCAATTAACTTGGTGTGTGAATTTGAAGGTCATTTGTTACACCTGAGCTTATTTACAATTGCTATTATAAGGGGGTAATGATGTATCCAATAAAGATATTCTAGTTTTGTATTTTTTTATTAATTTTCTGAAATTTGTAGAATTTGTTTTTTCACTTGGAAGTTGTGGGTTACGATGTGCAAATAAAGGAGGTAAAAGTCTGATTGAATTTAATTACATTTAATTACAGGCTCGAAGGCAACAAAAAGTGAAGATTTTGAAAGGGGGTGTGGACTTTCTAAAGGCACTGTACATGCAATTACACACACACCCAGCTACCTTCATCTAAAGAATGTAACAATGGTAACTCCTGAATTTACAGGTAAAAGCAACAGCCACTTATCAAGCTTTACAAAATGAGGAAAAACACACATGGGTCAGGGCAGATCGGCACTATTTAACCCTCATTAATATCAAACTGTGTGCAGGTGTTTGGGGTTTTCTTTCGGCCATTAAAGGGCGTCTGCACCACGCATCACTTCCAAATATACAGTTCCTTGGCAAGAATTCCTTGGACATGTCTGCACAAGTATCTTCTCTCAAGAATGACAAAAAGGAAACTCCACCTCGAGCTATAAATCTTCGGTTGTTATGGGAATGCAGGTGTTGCAATGAAACAAACTAAACAGTTCCATTTATGAGTCACACATTATCGAAGTTAGTCCATTTCCGTGCACTTATGATGATTAATTTGCAGTCAGTGTGGTACAGTATTTAGGTCTTTGGAAGCAGTAACTTTGTGAGATGTTAAATAAAGGGAAACAAAACTAAAATTTCAAAAACAAAGGATCACTTCATGTGATCACTGTTGAAATCTTTCACCTTTCGTGTTGGATAAAAGCACCATAAAGGCTGAACTGGCAGGATAGCCTGGAGGCCTCTGAGCTATCTAGCCTGGGTTTGATTCTCAACCCAGCTATAAACTGTCATCCTGGTGTTTCAGATTCAGGCAGGGGAGGGGATGGACTTTAAACTAGCTTTCAGATGCATCGATGTGTGTGCCGTCCCTCGGATGGACTTTGAACTGCACGTTCTTACAGCTAGCATTACCTAGTGGTTGCCACACTCACATAATCTGGTGGATACCACGTAATGTTAAGAGTAAGCAAGTAAGAGTGGGTCCTTCGTGAAGAGTACAGTCTGACCTAGTTACAAATTTCCACTCTGAAGTTCAGGGTGCACTGCATCAGCGGCACGAGCATACCCTGAGATAACTGATGCTATCCCACAGCTATGTTGCACATATGAACAACATTTAACGTAAAGGCTGTAAACACATAGGAGGGAATCTCAGAGATTTCTGTGCAGTTCGCTGGTCCTCGCCTTTCTGAGTCAGTCAGTCCAAAACATTTTTTTAACGTTGATGTTTTGACGTTTTTTGACATTTTGACATCGACAAGGTTTTTTGACTTTGATGTCAGGTGGAGGTTGCAACCAGTTACCGCAAATGAGAAGGCATGGCTGCCTCCACAGACAAAGTTGCCTTTGTTGATTTCTGATGCACGTATTAATATATTAAGTGGGTGTGATCTCCTCAGGGCTGGCTCCCCTCCCTCACATATTGCTCAGCTTGACGCCGTATTATTCAAGGCTTTCAAGATCATTGGAATCTCTCGCTATGAAGCTGAGTCTATGGGCCTAATACTTTGCCACCAGCGACAGATCGGTGATCTCTCTGTCTTCTTCTGTGTCATTTCTGGTCTTGCACCCTCTGCCATCTCCGTGTTTTACCCCCCCCCCCCACAACCCCCCTCGCCCCAGGTATCTGCAGGACACACGTGATGCAACAGCAAGCCCTCGTAGTGAAACTGCCTGAATCGAGAAACAGTGCTCACCTCCACCCATTTATTCCTCTTTTCTCCCACCTGTGGAACCACCTTCCATACTCTCTTCAATCTCATTTTTCTCTCCAGGTCTTCCCCCTCCAAAACCATGATTTTTCTACACCCATTAAACTACCCCCACCCCTCGCAAGATCTTGTTTATGTATCCATCTTGTCCACCCATTGCTTTCTCCCTACCCCTCATCTTAACCCGTATCCCTTGTTTGTCTATCTCCATCTACTTTCTCCTCCGCCCTGCTGTTGGCATTTCCCCTTTCTCCTGCTTGTCTCTGTTATATCGTGGCCTGACCTGTTCTGTGTCCAGGCTCTTCCATGAGCCTTGACCATGTATTGAAAAATAAGCTATCATCAACAATATACGGGACTCTCTCTACAGCCTCAGTGCACCTGAGCACTGACATGGCAAGGCTTATGCTGGGTGGTTTGGTGTTGCCTTCCCAGCAGTCAGCTGGGGTAGGAGTTTGTAATTTGTTCTGGGTGCCAGAGATCACCCGCCTACTCTGCACGAAAGATACCGACACGAGGGATCTTTAATGTCCACAAACGACCAGTGCTGGTAGACTGGCCTTCCCACTTAATGTCCAACCAAGGGATGCAACACACATTGATGCCTCGCCCTGCCTGCAAAACACCAGGACAGTTTATCACCTGGTCAGGATTGAAACTCAAGCTGTCAACAATTCACAGACGAATGAAGATGTCCTTCCAGCCCTTTAAAAAATAATAATGATCAGCAACTCAGGTTTTGAAATATGAGTTTATAGTTTCCCTCCTTTTATTACCGACAAACATTGCATTCCCTCAACCCGAGCCTATCTTATTTATATGAAACATACAAACATATTCATTAATTTTCTTTATTTGCTGTGAATATTTGAAGTGATCAATGTATCATGGAAAAATAGATTTCCAAATAAAATTATGCAGGACGATCATAAATGAAAACCTATTAATTTGATGTCATGACCCACTCAGCCACGTTGCATCACATATACCATGATGCGTTTGGTGGGTCTAACATGCATGGATGCACCATCATCCCGATATTTACACGTTTGGAAATGTCCAGGTTTACGTTCGTGTTTTTGTGAATGATAGTGCACTTCATTGAGACGCCGATACCCACAAAGACAATATGACATCTATATACAGTACGTGATATGATACTGCAGCCATGCTCTCCCCTATCAGTCAGATTTGGTCATATGAAAATAGGACCTGAAATGATCCTCAGGAGAACAAGGAATATAAAAAGAAGGAACAATTCATTTCATTTCAGGGCAACATGCACATAGACAAGAGTGTCGTCTCACTTGTGAGTGAAGATGAGTTAGCGATGATGTTTTCCAAATCTGCAGGAGTTCGTTCACGGAGGGAAGAACGCATCCTGTTGGATTCAAAGTTGCGCTTCTTGGGCAAACTCTCCACCTAATAATCAAGATTAGTGTGAACATGACTAAGTCCATTTTACACACCAAGTTCAATCGCTCACATGTTAATTATATACTCACTGTTGCAGGTGTTGTCAGGGATAAGGAAAGATAAAATGACAATTGTTACACATAATTATTTCTCCGTTAATTATATTGTAATGCTTTCCTTTACAAGGATGGACAGGGAAATTTTTGACACAGGAGAACATTTCATTCATCAAAGCCATGCAATATCCACAAGCCATTACAATTTAATCCTTTAACTGCTTCATCTTCTATATACTAATCCCAT
Organism: Eptatretus burgeri; assembly: GCF_056783735.1. Classification (NCBI taxonomy): domain Eukaryota; kingdom Metazoa; phylum Chordata; class Myxini; order Myxiniformes; family Myxinidae; genus Eptatretus; species Eptatretus burgeri. Next base: position 75,447,505 of record NC_140969.1, read on the forward strand.
TCTTCTACTTCTTCTTTAACAGCATCAATCATGCCTACCTACTTGTGGAATTGGCTGAGGGTGGGGGTGGGGGTGAATAGTGGGGTTTCACAGTTTTGTGTCAAGTCTTTCACGAACTGGCTGGCAAGGCCTGGCAGCTGACTGGCAAGGATTCTGAATTTGTTCAGGTTGCCAGCAATAACTCGTCTACTCTTTGTGAAAGACAGGGATTTTAACATCCACCAACACTCCCAACCCTCCCCTTTCCATGCTTGTGGGCTGGTCCTCCAGCTTTATGTCCTCCTGAAGGATGGCACACGCTGTATATTTATGCCTCACCGAGCCTGCTAGACACCAGGCCAAAAGTTTATAGCTGGGTCGAGATTCAAACGCACGCAAGACAGCTCAAGGCCCTGTACAAATCCCATTACTTCCAATAACTTAACATCTTGCTTAAAATCCACAATCCCTTTGTATACACAAACCATTTAATCTGAAGGCAGATTTAGCACAGGCCACAAGTACATGATGGCCTACTTTTTTGAGATACTATATATTGTAGCTTTAACATCCACAAACTACATTCTTACAGGGAAGTGTGCTTTCATCTACATCTGGAGGGCAGTGATGCTGTACCCTTTTGCCAACAATGGACCAGGATAGAATTTTTTGTTGGATTCAGCTGTGTAAGTACCAAATCTATTACCAGACAGCTCAGTAGTGTGCCAACTACAAACTGAGCTATACTGCCATCTCCCTGCAAATAACACACAGCTTTAGGTGAATGTCTACAATCCAAGTAAACTGAAAAACTTTATGGAAATAAAATTGAATAAATCAGCTTCACTTTACACAATGTTCATAATGGTAACAATAAAACGGCACATGCTTACCTAAACATTAATTTCTAACACAATTAAAAGCATCATTCCCCATCTGAACCACCCACACTACCCCCAAAAGACTCACCAATTGTGCATGATGGTTAGTGCGTGTTAGGGTATCACTGTCTCCACTGACCTGCAGAAACACGATTTAAGTGATAATTCCAGTTTTGCTAATATATTTTCAAATGCCAGTCTGGCCTAAAACCTGCTTATTCACTGTTATTAAACGAAATGTGACTTTTGGGGAGCTGCATCGGTCAATCAGGATGCTCAACATTTGCAAACACACACAGTCGTGGTCAAAAATATTGGCACCCTTGCACTTTTTTTTTCATGTAATTCACAATTTTCTCCAAAAATAAGTTGAAATTGACAAAAATATTTGGTTTACACAATTCTTTATTTCACTGTTCATATTACAGAACCTTTGTTTTTGATTCAGAACTTAGTGTGTGTGTGTATATATATATATATATATATATATATATATATATATATATATATATATATATATATATATATATATATATATATATATATATATATATATATTATCCCTGTGTCGTAAGAGGCGACCCAGGGTTACGTCAGGAAGGGCATCCGGTGTAAAACATGTGCCAAATCACTATGCGGATCATACGGATGATCCGCTGTGGCGACCCCTAACGGGAGCAGCCGAAAGAAGAAGAAGAAAATATATATATATATATATATATATATATATATATATATATATATATATATATATATATATATATATATAAAAAATCAGAAAATAAAAAGAAATGGCATTGACAAAATGATTGACATCCTTAACTTGATATTTGGTAGCACACAGCCTTTGAACAAAATAACTGCAGTCAAGCACTTCTGATAGCCATGAATGAGCTTCCTGCACCACTCGACTGGCAGTTTGGCCCACTCTTGTTGTGCAAACTGTTCCAGTTCTCCAAGATTTGAAGGGTGCCTTCTCCCAACTGCTGTTTCAGATCTCCCCACAGGTGTTTGTTGGGATTTAAATCTGAATTAATTGCTGGTCACTTCAGAACAGTCCAGCGTTTGGTCTTGAACCATTCCTGGGTGCTTTTTGAAGTGTGTCTGGGGTCATTGTCCTGCTGTAAGACCCATGACCTTTTGACAGGGACCCATCTTTCTGACACTGGGTTGAACATTGCGCTCCAACATGCCTTGGTAGTCTCCTGATTTCATGATGCCATGGACACATTCAAGGCACCCAGTGCCACAAGCAGCACAGCAACCCCAAAACATCACTGAACCTCCTCCAACATTGACTGTAGGGAAAATGTTCTTTTCTTTGAAGGCTTCATTTTGTTTTCTGTAAACATAGAGATGATGTGCTTTACTAAAAAGCTCTGATTTGGTCTCATCTGTCCACATGACATTCTCCTAGAAGGATTTTGGCTTGTTCAGGTGTGTTTTGGAAAACTCCAGTCGGGATTTCTTATGTCTCTTTCTCAGCAGTGGGGTCCTCCTGGTTCTCCTACCTTAGAACCCCCTTTCATTGAGTTGGCGACAGATGGTGTGAGTTGAAACTGTCATACCTTGTGTCTGAATGTCAGCTTGTATCTGTTTGGCAGTTGATTGAGATGCTTTCTCCACCATTCGAGCAATCCTTTGCTGCAATCTTCGATCAAGTTTTCTCTTGCGGCCACGTCTAGGGAGGTTGGCTACAGTGCCAAGGGCTTTAAACTTCCTGATAACATTGCGTACTATGGATACAGGAACATCAATGTCTCTGGAGATGGACTTGTAGCCTTGAGATTGTCCATGCTTAGCTCCAATCTTGTGTCTGACTTCAGACAATTTTCTGGTTTTCGATTTCTCCATGCTCATTGCGGCACACACAGTGAGTGACCATCTCTCACTCACACACTCTCTGACAGACTCTCTCCCTCTCTCTGACAGACTCTCTCCCTCTCTCTAAAAGGATGGCAAACCCTCTCATATACCTTCTTAATAATCTTCTTGAAGAAGTTTAGTTACTAAAACGTTTGTGCCTCACTAATCAGCCATTATATTTTTTGGAAAAAATACATTTCTAAGTTGCCCTCCAAAGCCAGTCACCAACTGGCCATCCTCTGCAATGAAAATCCACCTTTCACCTGCAGCTTGATAGAGTACAATACCCTCCCCATTGCAGTGGAACCCCTTCCTAAAAGTGGCATAGGCCATGAGCCAATTGGCCATGAAATCGATAGGAAACCAACAGGCCAAGAGCAGGACAGAGCTTTCATTCAGTTTTGTTCCATTGGAGGGGTGCTCTTTATCTATGCTTGAATAAGTTTCAGAAACATATTTTCACATCAATATAAAAAGTTTGCATCCTGAATTGTGTCCAACACCAAATAATCGTCATTAATGTTCAGAACTATTTTCTTATAGTGTAGCCACTCATGAGGGCAGTGAGTTGGTTGCACAGTGTAATAGTAATAACACCCAGCCAATCATCAGGCAAAATTTTGACAACAAGCGCCATATTTATTCAGCAATGGCTACCTCCATGAAGGGCATGTATTGCAACAGTGCCCACAGAAAAAGTGCCAAAAAATCTCCCTGATTGTGTGTCGTGCACATTTCATCTGTTAAGAAACAAGGTATTCGTACCTTCACACAGATTCAGTGGAATAAGTACCGTGAATATTTGTCTAAATGGATGGAGTTGGATGGTGAATGTGGTGAGATAGGAAAGTCTCATTATGGGAGTCATACTGGCGTTGACTTGACAAATACACCCAGTGGTGCCGGATATCATGATACCTATTAACAGCTTTTCACCGATTTAAAAAAAATGCTTCATAGTAGACAGAAACATTGCAGTCGAGCAAAGAAAGGAACTTCAGAGTTGTCAGCTGGTCCACAACCCTCAAACACCAATCCTCTCACAAGAAGAACCTTCAATCAGGTTTTTTGCTGTCAGCAAAGTTGTACATTCTTCAAAGAACATGCATAATTTGCAAGGAAGAATGCATTGAAAAAAAATTGACGACCTGGGCCGGAATGGGATATGCTGACTCAAGCAGAAACAATCACCGCGAGTATGTATGGATGATGTTTCATCGCTCCATGCTCCTAATTACAAAGCCCTTTGCCCCTCACCTATACTATCTGTTCTCTCACCAAGTAAATATATGATTATAGTTTATCTATTATAATGATTCTGATTATTATGATTGACTATGATTCTTCAGGTTAATTGTTAAAAGCTGCCACAGACAAAAAGGAAGACAACATCTTGATTTACCTATTGGCGAGTGGCTGTGTTACATCTGAAGTTGGATAACACAGGATGTGTTTCCTGGAACTTAGCAAATATCTCACGAAGCAACCAAAGGGTGCTCATTAATCTGTGAGCCGTGAAAGGTAGGTAATGCTTTGCCAATGAATCATTGTGGAATAGGTATATATATATATATATATATATATATATATATATATATATATGGATACAAACAAACACGACATAATAGTGACAGAAGCTTTTCGTGCTGCACTCTTCAGGGTAAAAATCGCAGCAAGTGAAGGAGGAAGTGAAGGCACCTGCTTTATATGCAGGTCTCAAAAAGGTCGATGCTGATTGGTTCAACCGTAATGACGTCACGGTTAATCCGAACGGCCATTGGTCGGCTCATCATCTTCACCTCGAGCTCCCATTGGCTGGAGCAGAGTTCGTCGATGATTGACGTTTGCCACCACATCCTGGAGAGAGGGGGAATGGGATTCCCCAAGGGTCCATTCACAATCTTTAACCGTACTTCCCTTGATCTTTTCATGCTGAAAGAGACACAGAGATCGTACAAATTCCTTTTGACGACATAATATTGTATCGGTGGTCAGGATGAAGGTTGCTTCCAACATACGTAAATGAAACGAGCTCCGACCTCGGCTCAATATCCTGAACATATCTGCATTGTACTGGTCTGCACAGATAGGGTTGGCAACCAGGTGCTGTGCAATGGCAGATGAAGCAGGTACAGTAGCCGGTAGTTGCTGGATATTTCTACATGCTCAAACTGGTTGTTTTCTAACCCTCACAATCTTTCTTCGAATCGCCAAGGGGACGTGTTGTTTGATCCGATCAGCCAATCTTAGTGTTGTGCGACCCACGTACCGAGCTTCACATCGGCACTTAAACTCATAAATAACATTGCTGGTTTGTGAGGTGGGTAGCACATCCTTGTTACCGACGTCAGCAAACGGCGAGAGGTGAAGATTATTCAGGGTTGCACAGCCAGAAACGTGTTGGACACAATATGTTTGATTTGTACTTCAAACCTTCGTGATAATTGCCCTTTCCAGGGCATCCGAATATAGATTGGACATTTGTCCGGACCAATCTTCTGATTTTTTTGTTGCGTTTAGAAACTTGTGTATGTATCTCTTAACTATATGCTTCGGATAACTATTCTCACCAAGTATATTCATGATTTTGTCAATTTCAGCAGGAAGATTACAAGGTGAACCAATCCTCTGTGCTCTGTTAACTAGGATATTGATCAAGGCAATTTTGTTTCATCTGGAGCTGTACGAGTCCCACCGAGTATACTGCCCTGTGAAAGTCTGCTTCCGGTTGACGGATATTGTGAAGCCAAGGTTGGATCTATCAACCAACACGTCCAAAAACGGTAATGTGTTTGATGATTCTAGCTCCATGGTAAACTTCAGCACTGGATGGAGTGTTGAGCCATGCCTGGAAATTGTCACATGCCATCTGAGACTCAAACAAAGCAAGAATGTCATCAGCATACCCATAGTATATAATGGGGGAATGGACCCCTTGCCGACCAGTCAGTTTCTGCATTTCATGTTAGCCTACGAAGATATTTGCAAGAGCTGGGCCTAATGGATAACACATGGCCACACCATCCGTTTGAACATACATCATCTTGTTAAAACTGAATTTCACCTCCCTTGTTGCTGTGTTCATTAATTCCACGAAGACGCGTTCCGAAATGATCGGTTGATCCAGATCGGTGTGACAAGCAAAATGTGCGCATATCTCAATCGTCTCCATCACTGGTACATTCGTGAACAAGCTTTTAATATCAAAGGATGCCATGATGTGCTCACTTGTCGGTGTTTTAGCTCTAATTGATTCTGCAGATGTGAAGGAATCCTTAACCAGGAAATGAGAAAGTGAATCCAATACTGGTTGCATACCTCTCCCAACCACTTGACAAGTTAATGTTGCGATGATCGCACAATGGACAGTATGGGTCTTGGAGGGATATTCTCCTTGTGAACGTTCGGCATGCCGTACATTATTGGACGTTGTGCTCCAACAGGTTCAATTCTGTCATCCACCTCCTTTGACAGTTCTCCACGTTTGAGAAGCTGCAACAGTCGTTTGACGATCTGACCTTCCACCTGAGGCGTGCGATCATGTTCCTTGACACTGTCCAGATATTTAAATTTGGTTTCATCTTTCAGGATGTCCATCATCTTGTCAATGTAATCAATCTTATTCATGATTACCACTCCGTATAAAGCCACACTGCGTATAACGCACACACCTTCACTTCCTCCTTCACTTGCTGTGATTTTTACCCTGAAGAGTGCAGCACGAAAAGCTTCAGTCACTATTATGTCATGTTTCTTTGTATCCATATTAAAGTTCTGTTGTACCAAACATCTGTTTATTTATCTTAAACGACAGTACTCACAATGTCAGGGTTGAGCAGCTTAATGGCTTGGTTCGGCTTAATGGTAAGTGTCGTACAGGAAAGTTATCTGAGAGGTTTCTCTTGGCTTGTCTGCGGCACAACGTGGTCCCAGGCATTATCACAAAGCACATTATCAGTTCTAAAATGAAGCACAGCACTACAGTGGAGCTGATGTTTATTCTGGATGAGATTGGGTGCTTGAATCGCACACGGTCCGCGCTATGTTGCGTTCGACGCAATACCTGGAACGAAGCATGGGTTTCATGTCGCTGTGTGACACAATCCGGTTATGTAGATACATTGCAGCAATTGACAAACGTGCAGAGATGGTGGCGCAGAAGAAATATGATCTTACAATCGAGTGGATGAAGGTGAAACAATTCGGTTCTCTGATCGAAGATTCATCCCAGAATGTACACAATAAATCGGACTATAAGCTGTCTGACACGGAAAAGTTCGCTTTGGCGCATGGTTTTATCGTCGGCATTCCCAACCAGAATATCAAGAGGGAAGACATTTTTGCCGAGTTTAAACTTCTGTATGCTCAACTATCAACACATCAGGCTGTGTCAAACGAAGCAGACCAGGTGCTGAGGGCAAGACTATCGGACCTCACACATGCGTACTGTGGAATCCCGAATGACGTCGTGGATTTTCACATGCAATTTGATGTTCTCTTGGCAATACAAGGATTGAGGAGGAATGCTGCCATTCACATCTGTAAACCGGATAAACGCACTGGAGTGGTAATCATGAATAAGATTGATTCCAGCGACAAGATGAAGGACATCCTGAAAGATGAAACCAAATTTAAATATCTGGATGGTGTTGAGGAACATGATTGAATGCCTCAGGTGGAAGGTCAGATCATCAAAAGACTGTTGCAGCTTCTCAAACGTGGAGAACTATCAAAGGAGGTGTATGACTGAACTAAACCTGTTGGAGCCCAACATCCAAGAATGTACGGCCTGCCGAAGATTCAAAAGGAGAATATCCCTCCAAGACCCATACTGTCCATGGTGCGATCAGCACAACATGAACTTGCCAAGTGGTTGGGAGAGGTACTGCAACCAGTATTGGATTCACTTTCTCATTTCGTGGTTAAGGATTCCTTCACATCTGCAGAATCAATTAGAGCTAAAACACCGACAAGTGAGGACAACATCATGGCATCCTTTGATATTAAAAGCTTGTTCACGAATGTCCCATTGACGGAGCCAATTGAAATATGCGCACATTTGCTGTACCACACCGAACTGGAACAACCAATGATCTTGGAGCACATCTTCATTGAATTAATGAACACAGCAACAAGGGAGGTGGAATTCAGTTTTAACAACATGATGTATGTTCAAACGGACTGTGTGGCCATGGGTCCTCCATTTGGCCCAGCCCTTGCAAATATATTTGTGGGCTATCATGAAATGCAGAAACTGACTGGTCCGCAAGGGGTCGATTACCCCCATCGAATACTATCGGTATGTTGATGACATTGTTGCTTTGTTTGAGTCTCGGACGGCACGTGACAATTTTCAGGCATGGCTCGACACTCTCCATCCAGCGCTGAACTTTAGCATGAAGCTGGAATCGTCAAACACGTTTCCGTTTTTGGACGTGTTGGTTGATAGATCCAATCTTGGTTTCACAATATCCGTCTACCGGAAGCCGACTTTCACAGGGCAGTATTCTCGGTGGGACTCCGACACCTCCACAAGAAACAAAATTGCCTTGATAAATATCCTGGTCAAGAGAGCACAGAGGATTTGTTCACCTTGTAATCTTCCTGCTGAAATTGACAAAATCATGAATATACTTGGTGAGAATAGTTATCCGAAGCATATAGTTAAGAGATACATACACAAGTTTCTAAACGCAACAAAAAAATCAGAAGATTGGTCCGGACAAATGTCCAATCTATATTCGGATGCCCTGGAAAGGGCAATTATCACGAAGGTTTGAAGTACAAATCAAACATATTGTGTCCAACACGTTTCTGGCTGTGCAAACCCGAATAATCTTTACCTCTCGCCATTTGCTGACGTCAGTCAACTAGGATGTGCTACCCACCTCACAAACCAGCAAAATTATTTATGAGTTTAAGTGCCGATGTGAAGCTCGGTACGTGGGCCGTACAACACTAAGATTGGCTGATCCGATCAAACAACACGTCCCCTTGGCGATTCGAAGAAAGACTCTGAGGGTTAGAAAACAACCAGTGCGAGCATGCAGAAATATCCAGCAACCTCCGGCCACTGTACCTGCTTCATCTGCTATTGCACAGCACCTGGTTGCCAACCCGATCTGTGCAGACCAGTACAATGCAGATATGTTCAGGATATTGAGCTGAGGTCAGAGCTCGTTTCATTTACGTGTGTTGGAAGCAACCTTCCTCCTTCCCATTGATCCAATGTTATGTCGCCAAGAGGAATTTGTACGATCTCTGTGTCTCTTTCAGCATGGAAAGATCAAGGGAAGTACGGTAACAAATGGTGAATGGACCTTTGGGGAAACCCCTCTCTCCAGGATGTGGTTGCAAACGTCAATCATCGACAATCTCTGCTCCAGCCAATGGGAGCTCGAGGTGAAGATGATGAGCCGACCAATGGTGGTTCGGATTAACTGTGACGTCATTACGGTTGAACCAATCAGCATCTACCTTATTGAGACCTGCGTATAAAGCACATGCCTTCACTTCCTCCTTCACTTGCTCCGATTTTTACCCTGAAGAGTGCAGCACGAAAAGCTTCGGTCACTATTATGTCGTGGTTGTTTGTAGCCATATTAAAGTTCTGTCATACCAAACATCTGTATATATATATCACATCTCCACACATCCAAGTGCATCAATCACCTTTAATTTCGAAATTTAAGAGTTTCTACTTGTCTTTTATTCTTATAAGTGCTGCCTCTTAAATAATAATGAGCGCATGACCCAAAGGGTAATTGCATCACCCCCTACAGTGAAACACACACAGACACGCGCACGCACGCACACACGCACGCACGCACGCATACACGCACACACACACACACACACACACACACACACACACACACACACACACACACACACACACACACACACACACACCTGTGGCGAGTTACATTTGTACTCTGAGTAAACATAGACATGCAATTCTGACAACTTACCCCTCCACCTCCTCCCCGCATCAAAAGTCCTCCCCCACCTCCAAGCCTCCACCTCTCCCTTCCAACTCTGTCCCATCTTTGCTCTCCCCCCACCTTCCTCATCCGACTGTGGGTGGAGTCAGGCGAACTGTCCAACCAATGGGTGTAACTCAGACGGACGCACACACTGATGCACGGAACCTTTTATGGTATAGATATATTATGATTGACTAATCATTTTTCACTTTGTTTGACAGCACACTCCATGCAGAAGCTTACAAGGTGTTTCACCAAAAGGTGATTTAAACGAAAATCATTGCAATCTAGAGTTCACCGACTCACTATGCTTCTGCTGATGTTTACCGCGTGAATGAAACAGCATAATGGAATTGACTTATTTTTGAGGTGAGTTTTGGGTTGTCCATTTAACGAAGTGATTTACATACTGAAATATTATTGTGAAATAATGCAGTTTCATGGGGTTTTTTTTTACAGGAATGACCGCCTGAAATCAAGATTGGTGAAGTCATTTCCTCAGTTGATTTACCACCAATCCCATGGCAAAACATGTCGAAAGCCGCGGTCACACCTTGACGTTTTAGCCAGCGTATGGCAACATATCAAAATGTGTGTAAAACGCTGGCGTACGCCGAACTATTGATGTTTTTTTTTATTTTTGGGCGTATAATAACGTGTTGGACGTATGCATAACGTATTAGTAATGTTCACAGAACGTTTTAATCACATATAGATAACTTATACCAACGAATGCTGAGCATGTTGTTGGCGTTCACAACCTATGCCCAACGATAATCTAACTTATGCATAGCGCGGCAGCGTATCGCCGACGATCACGTGGCGTAGGCGATTCAAATCATAACCGCACTAGACATCTAAGTGTGAAGCCACTGTCACACCTTGACGTTTCAGCCAGCATATGCCGACGTATGAAAAATTTGCCGAACCAAGCTGGCACACGTCGAATACGTTATGGGAAAGTTTTGTATACGTTAAGAGCATGCTGGCATATGTCGAGAAATTTTCAGCATGTTGAAAATTTCTCGACGTACTCAATGTATGACATACATTCAGAATATGCTGGCACAAGTTGTAGGCACGCTACGCAATCGTTGACACACGTCGACATACGTTACTTGTACGGTACTCATAAGTCAAACACGTCAAGGTAATGGTTAGCGTCAGTGTTCCAGACTCCCTGGTTTTTTTTTCTTCGGTATGACGGTTATGATTTTAATCGTTGAGTGGCAGCCTATTAATTATATTATATTATAACCACTTTAGAAATCGAAGTGTCAACATGACTGTCATAACGAAGAAAAAAATAATAATAAAATAAAAAAACAGGGAGTCTGGAACACTGACGCTAACCACTACCTTGACGTGTTTCGACTTATGAATACCTTACAAGCAACGTGTGTCGACGTGTGTCAACAATCACATAATGTGCCTAAAACATGTTACTCATAGGTTAGAAATAAGTTTCGAGTACGCTAAACATTACCTCGACGTGTTTCGACTTACGAGTAAGGCCTAGGTCACATTTGCCACGGCGGCCATGGGGTCTCAAAAATCTGCGGCCACGAGCAATCATACGGCTGCCACAGTATTTCCACGGTCACACAATGTAGCAGTCACGTATGTTTTCATTTTTCGGGGAGCCGCACGGCGTATTTATAAATTGTGGAGACCGAAAACGTGGGGGTGCCGAACGGTCTTTGATTTGATGTCGCACGGTGACATTAGGGCGTCGCTGCGGCGGCCATATAATTTTCAAGGCAGACGAAAGGTGCCCGCAAGGCGACCGTGCGGCCAGACGGATGGTAACGAGTGGGTATATATACCAGTTCTTTTTTTTACTGAAATAAAAATATACCAGTATATATAACTGAATATACTATAACTATAATATACTGTGGTGCCTCCACAATCTGAACACCCCATTGTTTGAACAAATTGGAATCCGAACAATTTTTTCGAGAAAATTTTGCCCTAAAAACCTAATACATTTTAAAAAACCGAACACAACATAGCGTTCATGTTTGTTCACGTGTCTCCCCCACCTGTTCGACCCGCATATTCGCGCTTTGTTCATTCAGTTCGTCGGTGGAAGTCCTCGTGAAAGCATCTCTCATGTGTCAATCGATACTTTAGGCCTCAGTCACATTTGCTCTACGGCGAGGATATGGCGGCCATACGCCCTCTAAATTGACAGAAACGTGCGGCAGCCGCAGAGTTTCTGAGGTGGCCTCAGGGTGGCCCTATGCCGTATGGCTATATTTTACAGGCCGTAGGGTTGCCGTGGAATTATAACTTTTTTCATTTCTACATTCGCAGTAGAAATTCGACAAGCCGAAACAAAAGAACTGGTAAAAAATATATATATATATATATATATATATATATATATATATATATATATATATATATATATATATATATATATATATATATATATATATATATACTTTTTAACCCATTCGTTTCCGTCCGTCTGGCCGCAAGTTCGGCTAAGGGTCCCCCCCTGCGGTCGCCTTGCGGGCACCTTGCGTCTACCTTCAAAATTCTATGGCCGCCACAGGAACGCCCTAAGGTCACCGTGCGACATGAAATCAAAGACCGTACGGCACACCCATGTTTTCGGTCTCCACAATTTATAAATACGCCATGCGGCTACCCAAAAAATAACAAGGACAAATGTGTCCAAGAGCAGCGTCTAAAACCTAAAAGTTTTGTCAGCTAAAAAAAAACAACAACAACAACTTCCGATATTTCGTCACGTGCCTTCATTAAGCCAATAGCGAAACCCATCATAATGTATTTACATATTTTCGATATATCGTGTATTTACAAAATATATAATGTATTTACGAAATTACAATACGATAAATGGAATAATCTTTAAATCTTAACGTCAGCTTTTCGAAACTTTAAAGCAAATGTCCGAATATATTTAAAAGTTCATGATAGACGCTCTCAAAAGGCACCGTCTATGTGAGGATGTGTACATATGCTCAGTATTTAAGGCGATCCGGATCTTGTATATACAAGAGCCGAGTCCGAGAGATTAAAGTTTTGTCAGAAGAAGAAGACGGCGAACAACAACAACAACAACAACAACAACGCCGAGCTCTCTATGAGCAGCATTCGCTACGTGAGACGCTGCTAAAAACATATGTGACTGCTACATTGTGACCGTGGAAATACTGCGGCCGCTTTATAATTTCTCGTGCCCGTACATTTTGTAGACCCTCCGACCGCCGAGCCAAATATGACACGGCCCTACCTCGTGTTTTCACCTTCATTTGTGATGTTTGTTTTTTTAATCATCTTGTGTTTTAATTAAAAACAAAAAAGCAATCCGACCACGTGGTGTGACGGACTGTCGGGCAAGGATTGAATTTCACAGCAAAACCAGTTGTAATTTGGAATATCCATGATTACGTCAGCCCGATGCGTTTGATGAAAGTGATTGTGGTTCTGCGGGCATCATGCTTGATGAGCTGCCTTGGGGGCAGCGCTCTCGCAGAGTGCGCGAGCAATCGGAACCCAGGACGGAGCTCGAGCCTGTGTGGACTTTTGGATGTGGTGATTGTACCAGTTTACATACAATACACCGCCACCGAAGGTCATTTACTCATCTTATTTTATCTTAAACATGGGTAATTTCAGTTTACAGTGTCTTGAAAGTGGGTTTTCTTTGGGTCCACGAACGGATTAATTCACTCCATTATTTCTTATTGGGAAAATATTTTTGGAATCCGAACTTTTTGCAATCCGAACAGCCTCCTGGAATGAATTAAATTGGGATTCTGGGGGCACTAGGTATAGGCAAACACCTATACTCCGATCTCTAGCGGTAGCGCACGGTGGGCGCACGGTCGACGCAGACTGCCACGGAGGAAGTACGTAGGTGCACGGCGGGCGTAGGGGAACCGTGCTTCGACTCTGCGTTGCCCACAGGTAGTCACACAGACCGCAAGGCCACCGTATGGCGACCGTGGAAATAGTGTGGCCACCGTAATTTTTTGGGGGTTGGGAAAATTCATTTTACATTGAGAAGAGCTTACGGCAGCCACACAAATAATGCAAGCCCACCGTACGCCTGACGTATGGTCGACATGGAACACATCTACATTATAGCTCGGCTTGTCGAATTGCTACGGTGAACGTAGAAATGAAAAAAAGTTATAACTCAGCGCTATAATTCAACGGCGACCCTACGGCCTGTAAAATATAGCCAAACGGCGTAGGGCCTCCCTGAGGCCACCTCAGTTTCTCTGCGGCCGCCGCACGTTTCTGTCAATTCAGAGGGCGTATCCTCGCCGCCGTATCCTCGCCGTAGAGCAAATGTGACCTAGGCCTAACTTACAAGTAACGTGTGTCGACGTGTGTCAAAGATCGCGTCATGTGCCTACAACTTATGCTCGTGTTATGCGGAACGTGTGAGTCATACGCTGGCATACGTCGAAAAATTTCAAGCATGGAAAATTTGTCGAACAGCTCGGCGAACTACGACGTTTGCCAGCGTACTACGTTTGCCAGCATACTACGACGTATGCCAGCATTCTACGATGTATGCCAGCGTACTACGACGTATGCCAGCGTGCTCTTCACATGTACAAACATACCAAGAATGTATTCGACGTGTGCCGGCATTTTAGCCCAATTTTGCATACGTCAGGCATACGTTGGCTAAATCGTCAAGGTGTGGCAGGGCCTTTAGTTCTGATTCATGGACAATCTCACAACAGCCACTTTTGCCAGTTCTCTGAAAAGTGAATCATCGCACAATGCAGAGACCAGGTATGTGTACAGTTCCATGGAATTCAATGACAGTGAAATCAGCAGTAGTAACATCAAAAGACAACCTCCACGATTGACTGGACAGAATTCCGAGGCACAATGCCCAGAAGTTGAACTAACCTATGGCATATAATGCCGCTTTATTGGTCCAGATTCAGATTAAATATTGTCTTGTGCTTCAGTGTCCTTGGCCTCCAAAGTCAACAGACCTGAAGTTATCTGCTGTGAAGGGCATACTACCCATTACTTTATACAATTCGAGCAGAGATGACCAATGTTACCCGGTCCATTTTTTGTGGAGGCCAATAAACACCTCCCCACACCCAGGAAGGAATGAGGTCAGGGATCATTCAATATTACCTTTCATTTTGCTGCAAAGACAGGCACTTTTAGAGGGATAAAAAAAAAAATCCAACTTTTTTTCAAAATTAAAAAAAAAATTATTTGCCTAACACTGCAGAGCACTCACTGATGAACCTCTGAAAATTTGCCGAAGATCCGTTTGCCAATCTGAGAAAAATGGCAAAACACACAGACACACACCAGTACAAATAACATACAAACTTCTGAGAATCCTTACAGAAATTATGTACCAACACCTAACACAAGAAGGAGGTCGAGAGGCAGAACAGAAGGAATGTAAAGAGGATGCTATTGAACAATAGATCAGCCACTACTAAAAAAGACCATACTCAAAAACTGTAAAACCACACACACACACACACACACACACACACACACACACACACACACACACACACACACACACACACACACACACACACACACACACACACACACACACACACACACACACACACACTTAAAGGCCATTTTCCCTGCTAAAGCAGGGGTTAGCCTTGCGGGCCCTATGACAATCATCTCCACTTTAACCTATTTTCTGCATCTCCCCTTCTTAATCCTCTTGCCCACATTTCCTCTTCCACCACCTTTAGCCAAGTTTTTCTCGGTCTTCCCCGTCCTCTACTTCCAACTACACTCATTTCCAACACTCCTCTCACCCAGTCACTTTTATCCTTCCTCAACACATGACCCAACCATCTCAACCTGTTTCTCTTCACAACATCCATCACAGACTCTATTCCCATAATCTTCCACAAGTCATCATTTGTCTTCCTCTCTCAATGATACTCCACACATCCACCGAACCATTCGCATCTTGACCCTTTCCAGCTTTTGTTGCTGCTCCATGTTCAGTACCCATGTCTCACTCCCATAAATCATCATACTCCTCACACATGTAGCATACACCTTTCCCTTCAGCTTCAACGACAGTCGTCAGCACGCCACTCAGTTCCCGAAACTTCTTCCATGCACATCTCACTCCAGCAACCGTCGAAGAGTCTGATCCACCTTTTCCATTCAGCATGTCTCCGAGATAGCAAAATGTTTTCACACCTTCCAGCTTCACACCATCTTCAAGATCCAAATCAACAATTCCTTCATCTGCTGCTCCCTCGATGCACACCTTACACTTGAATGTAGCTGCCACACTGGTTAATGTCCCTCTCACCCCACTACATTTTCGATGAACCCATTCAGCACACATTGTACACTGAATGGAATTCACTCTGACACCGTTCCTGCACACAGCACAAGGCCACTTCCCAGTCCTTTCCACCTCACCACATGCTTTACCACTTGCCATCACCTTTGTCTTTCCGATATTCACCTTCAAACCTTTTGCCTCCATACATTCCTTCCACTTGTTCATCTTCTCCTTCAGTCCATCCATACTCTCTGCAATCAACACCAGATCATCTGCATACAGCAGCTCCCACGGTAAACCCTCCTTTACCCTCCGAGCCAGCACCTCCATCACAACTACAAATAGAAGTGGACTTAGTACCGACCCCTGGTGCACTCCTACCCTCACCTCAAACTCACCACTGTTCCCATCCTTCGTCCTTACAGCTGTGCGTGCTCTCTCGTACATGGCCATCACTACTCTGATCAACCATTCCTCCACTCCTAACTTCCTCAATGCCCATGTCATTACCTCACGTGGAACCCGATCAAATGCGTTCTCCAAATCAACAAACCCAAAGAACAACTTCTTCCTCTTCTCCATGTACTTCTCCTGCAACTGCCTTACAATAAAAAAAAAAATCGCATCTGCCGTTCCTCTTCCTGGCATAAATTCAAACTGCATTTCGTCAATCTTTACCTTCTTCCTTATCCTCTTCTCCAACACCGTTTCCAATACCTTCATTCCATGCTCCAATAGCTTTATTGCTCTATAGGAGCCACAGTCCAGAGGGTCACCTTCTCCCCTTGTACAGAGGGACGAGGGTACTCTGTTCCCAATCCACTGGAATGTGGCCTTCTTTCACCACCAGATTACAGATCTCTGTCATTCTCTTCACACCCCAACTTCCCGCTGCCTTCAACATATCTCCCACAACTCCCGTCAGCCCTCCTGCTTTTCTACTCTTCATTGCTCTTATAGCTTCCTCAACTTCCTTCTCAGTTATCTTCTCTGCTGGTCCTAAAACCAGGTTACTCTCGATGTTGCTATCCCTTTCATTTTCTACATTCAACAGCCTTTCCATATATCTCTTCCATCTTCCTTTAATTCCATCTGAGTACACAACGATTTGTCCCACTTCATCCTTCAAGCAACTCACCCTCGTCACATCAAATCTCTCTCGCTATCTGCTTTGCAATCCTGAATACCGCTCTCTTACCCTCCTCCGAATCCAAGCGTTCTCCGAACATTTTCCTATGGGCCTCCTGTGCCTTTGCTACCTCTTTCTTTGCAGCCTTCTTGGCTTCCTTATAACTTTCATGTGCTGCCTCTTCTTCCACCGTACCCTTCGCCTTTTGCCATTCCTTGAACTTCCTCCTCTTCTCTCCAATTGTCTTTCCAACTTCATCACCCCACCACCATGTTTCCGAGTGCCTCAGTCGTCTTTTTGTCCATCCACATACCTCACCAACGGCTCCCAATAGACTATCTTTCATTGACATCCAACCACTTTCAAGCTCAACCACATCATCCTCAACCATACTCAGCCTCTCTCTTCATGCTTCCTTCACTGTCGCCTCTTTCAACCTCCACACCTTCATCCTCGGTTGGTACTTCACCCACTGAATTCTCCTCACACCTTTCACCCTTATATCGCAGACAACCAGGTGGTGCTGCGAAACAGTCTCCTCCCCTGGGATCACCTTTGTGTCCTGGAGGTTTCCCCTATCTTGCTGACGCACCATCAGGTAGTCAATGGTTGTCGTCGACCCACCTGACGTGTATGTAATAAGCTTATTATCCGCTTTCTGGAATAGAGTATTACAAATCAACAAATCAGCTCCATCAGCAAACTCCAAGATCCTTTCACCTTCTCCATTTCTCACACCATATCCATAACCCCCATGGACTCCCTCAAAACCATCTGGACTCCTTCCCACATGTCCATTCACGTCTCCTCCAACCACAACAACTTCCGCATATTTCACATTTTCCATCAACTTCTCCATCGCACACCAGAACATGTTCTTCTCTTCATCGCTTCGACCGACCTGCGGGGACATATCCCGAGATGACGTTCACCAAGAGATTTCCGATCACGATTCTCACCATCATCAACCTTTCACTCACTCACGTCACACTCACTACACTGTCTACAAACTCCTCAGAAAACATGACACCAACACCATGCACGCCTTCCGGGCACCCTTGCCACATAAACTTGTACTTCTGCCCCTGCCTTCCCTTCACCATTCTCACACCACTTCCTTTCTATCGTGTCTCCTGCACACAACATATGTCCACTCTTCTGACCAATGTTTCAACCACTTCTTCAGATCTCCCTGTCATTGTCCCTACATTCCATGTACCAAACCTTAGAAACCGATCTCCACGTGGGGCATCAGACGATTGGTCATCATAAATGGAAAAATTTCCTCCCTTGCTTCGATCGGGTTCCCCACCTTGAGTTTTAATGAGAGGGGCTGAGGACCCCCACGGGGTACTCCGGGCTTTACCCTGCCCATCAGTTGTACTCATCATGGTTTCCTTTTGAGGCGATGTTTTTATGGCCGGATGCCCTTCCTGACGCCAACCCTTTTAGTCGCCTCTTACGACACGCAGGGATACGGTGTACCTATTCTAACCGGGGCACACACCAGGGGGAAACTGTAAAACCAGAAGAAACAAATTGTCCACAGCCTGGATAGATGACAACAAAGCTTTTGACAGTGTTCCACATTCATGGATGATACAATGCATGCATCTGTACAACATCAACCCCCAAATAATCAAACCGACTGAGAAAGCAATGGAGCTATGGAACACCGCATTGATACTGCAACACTCAGAAGGAAAGATCGAAATACAAAGAGTGAAGATATGTCTTGGGATCTTCCATGGTGATAGCCTTTGCCCCTCCTGTTTTGCTAGCCCTGGACCAACTGAGCAACCTCATTAATGAGCAAGGACACGGGTGCACCCTTATGTCCACCAAGAGAACTTCCAAAGAGACAAGAAAGGTGACACATGTACTGTACATGGATGATCTAAAACTATTTGCACCAAATGATGAAAAATTGGTTGAACAACTGAAATTAGTGATAGGGTGCTCCAACTACATTCAAATGGAATTTGGCCAAGATAAGTATGGCAAGTGCACATTTGTACAGGGTAAATCAACAAAAACAAACGACATTAAAAAAAAAAAAATCCACTTGGATACAACAATATAGGATCGAGACAAGGAATCATTATACAAATACCTTGGGGTAAAAGAGGGCCAACAAATATGTCACAAACAAATGCACAAAACAATTGCCAAAGAATACTTGTGTAGAACGAGGCTGATCCGAGAAACATTCCTTACCCCAAAAAACAAAATCAAAGCAATCAACCAATTCGTAACACCAGTATTCCAATGCAGCTGTGGAAAAATGAACTGGTCACAAATGGAAATCAACAAATTAAACTAGATATAAAAACAAGGAAACTCCTCACCATCCAGAAAATGTTCGACAAAAATCATTGCATCCCGAGAATGTACCTGCCGAGAGGAGAATGAGGTCGCGGCCTGATGGAACTCAACCAAGTGCACAGAATGACACCTGTCGGACTGGCTGAATACGTGAAAAATTCAACAGACTATGAAATCCAATTTGCATGCAAACACGAATATAGCAAGCCAGAGAAGGTATCCCTAATCCACCTCACAAAAACATTTCCAAAGACAAGTGGAAGATGGAACACATGACACCGAATCAGCAGCAAATACAGCCCCAATGATAGCAAGAAATGCGAAAGAAAAACATAAAGCGATATATCAAGAGATATACACCAACAAATGGGAGAATGACAAAAGAGCAGGAAGATGTTAAGAAAAAAAAAAAAAGAGTTGGACAGATTGTGCATAAACAAAGGAGGCTCATTGGAATGGTTAAGAAGAGGTCAGCTCAACTGGGATGGAGAACAAATCATTAGAAATGCCCAAGACCAGGGACACGACATGAATGGTTCTAAGAAAATTGCAGGACTGAGTCAAACAGACAAGTGTAGGTTCTGCAAGGTAGAAACAGAGAGCACAAGCCACCTTCTATCAGGATGTAAAAAAAAAAAAAAAACTCACATCAGAACAACTGTACACACAGAGGCACAACAGGGTTGTAGAGTAATCCACTGGCACATCTGCAAAAATTTCAATATCCCAGTCCCAGAAAACTCATGGAAACATGAACCAAAAGTGATAATTGAGAACAAGGAAGTAATGCTCACATACGACCTGATGATCCCATCGAGCACGAACACAGAACATAAAGCATTGCGACCGAATATGGCACTTAGGGATAAAAAAAAAGTATAATTGATAATTGTGGTATGAGCACCCAGTAATTTTGGCCTCAACAGCACAGAAATAAAGAAAATTAACAAATATCAAGACCTCAAAAATTAAGTGGAAAGATCCTGGAATCTGAAGAGCACCAAAATTGTACCGGTGATCATTGAAACAATGGGAATGATGAAGAAGAACTGCAGAGAGATCATGAAAAACTTCCCTGGGAATATTAATACAAACAAACTGTAGTTGGAAGCTGTCCGGGGCTTTTTTTTGTTTTCATTGTCAAGGCTCGTATGAGAGTGAACGCATAACGCACAGCAAGGTGAGCATGAGACAAGAGGGGCGGGAGAGGGAAGGACAAAACAGCGGGGAACAGAAACATTTCATCTGTGGAAGGGAGAGGGATTGGGTGGTGTACATGGGGTATACAAGATGGACATTACAGAGACTTTCAGGAAGGAAAGCTGGGAATTTGAAGGAGATGGGTTTGAGGTGGATTAACGGGGATAGAAAAGATCGAGGTTTTGGATGGGGAGACCATGAGAGGTGGTGGTGAACAGCTGTTTTGAAGGCCTGGAAGGAAGAATGAGATTTGAAGAGAGTGAGGGAGTTTATTCCAAAGGTGGGAAAAAAAAGGAATAAAATAGTGAAGGTGAGCAGTGATTCTTGATTTTTGTAGTTTCAGTAGAAGGAGGTTTCTGGCGGACCTGAGGCGCCCTGTGGAAAAATCGGGGGGGGGGGGACATATCGCAGACAGAGTAGGGGGGTGAGACTGCAGAGGAGACGGTAGAAGACAGAAAGACCACTGACCTGCCTACAGTGAGAGAGTGAGAGGCCCAAAGAATCAGCTTCATTGCGGGAGATACCAATGATCCTAAATGCCTTGGTTTCCACTGCATGAAGCCGAGAAAGGTGAGAGGCAGGAGCACCACCCCAGAGGGGAGAGCAGTATTCTATCAGGCTGCGGACGAAAGCTTTGAATGTGGTCAGGAGCTCAGGTGGGCCGAGGAAGGACTTTGCATGACATAGGATGCCCAGTCGGGGACTGGCTTTGGAGGCGAGGTTGGAAATGTGACTTTCCCAGGAAAGGTCTTGGCAGATAGTGAGACCCAGAAGCTTGAAAGAAAGGACTTCTTCCAAAGGATTGTTGAGAAAGTGGTTGGGGGGATGGGGGGGGTTCAAAACGGTCCTTTCCAAGAGACATAGTGAGAGTGTGAGATTTGTCTGGATTGAAAGACATGTTCCACGTGTTGGTCCAGTTTGTGATTTTATCCAGATCTCCAGTGAGTGAAGAAGCTGCTGCTTGCCGGTCTGAGGGATGACAGATGGTATTACAGAGGATGGAGTCATCAGCAAAGAGATAAAGAGGATTTTCCAGAGCTCATTGACGATCCTGAAAAGAGCCCTCAGAATAAAACTTTGAGAACAACACAACTTCACAGCTTGGTCTATGAATCATGACAATCTCCCCCCCCCCCCTCCACTACCAGAATGGAGGCTCTCACAATCACTATGCCCTATCCCTATAACTTTTCCCTTCATTGTAAAAACACCCATGGGTCTGTGAAAATGATCATCAAATATCGAAACGTTGGAGCAGATCACATCATGGTCGTTTGTAACATTATAGGCCTCATTCTTCAGGCTTCTGGGAAGTCCAGTTGGTTATAGGCCTACCCGATCTATATAACCAGGATCTATGTATAATATTTGAACATAGGCAGTGAACATGTTTTTGCTTCAAACGCGAAACAGGTTTTTTGGGGAGTGATCGAGGTCGCCGTCTGTTTCTGACTATTTTATCTTTAAAAACTAATTTATGAATACAAGGGTCTTCATCCGAGTAATTCTGGGAATCCTGCAACATTAGGAAAAAACAACTGTTAGTGTTTGCTTTTAACGATGTGTATTAAGGAAGTCACCGAGGCAGGCACCATCATGCTTCGGAAGAACGTCTGAGCTGGCGATGCGACCTCACACCCACCACCAAAATTGTGGTTTGAGCCCGAGTGATCACCACACCAAATGAGAGGTGCTGTATGTGCAAAATGCTAATCGTCCCGAACCCACTCCGTGTGGACTTAGCCATTTTCATAGTTGCCAACATTGAGAGAAGAAAAGCAGTTGATGGAAAGTATCTGCGGTGCAAGGTAGCAAACCGACCGAAGGGGTGTGGGTTCTGGGAGGGAGCATGGGGTTCTGGGAGGTTGGAGGTCTCAGGTCTGAGAGGGGTCATTTCCCAGGTAGGGAAATTTTGTAATCCAATTTTAATTGTGCAACTATAAAGGGTTCATACATTTGCTATCCTCAAATCTTTCCCACCACACCAAACCACCCCTCAGCTTCCAAACAAATCTTCCTCTCCCTACCTCTTCTCATCCCACCAACCCTTTCCCTCCCTCACCCTACCAATCCTTGTCCTCCCTCACCCCACCAACCTTTCCCTTCCTCACCCCACCAACCTTTCCCTTCCTCACCCCACCAACCCTTCCTCTCCCTCACTCCACCAATCCTCCATCTCCCTCATCCCACCAACCCTCTCCCTCCCTCATCCTACCATCCTTCCTCTCCCTCACCCACCAATCCTCCCTCTCCCTCACCCCACCAATCCTCCCTCTCCCTCACCCCACCAATCCTCCATCTCCCTCACTACACCAAACCTCTCTCTCCCTCATCCCATCAACGCTCCCTCCCCTCGCCCAACCAGTCCTCCCTCTTCCTCACCCCCACCAAGCCTCCCTCACCCCACCAACCATGTCCCTCCCTCGCCCCACCAATCATCTCCCTCCCTCACCCCACCAAACCTTTCCCTCTCTCCTTCTCTCACCCCACCAACCCTTTCCCTCTGTCACCCCACCAACTCTTTCCCTCCCTCCCTCACCCCTACAACCATTGTCCTCCCTCCCTCACCCCAACAACCCTTGTCCTCCCTCCCTCCCTCACTCTGCCAACCCTTTCCCTTCTTCACCCCACCAACCCTCTCCCTCTCATCCCACCAACCCTCCCTCTCCATCACCCCACCAACCCTCCCACTCCCTCACCCCTCCAACCCTTTCACTCCCTCACCCAACCAATCCTCCCTGTCGCTCACCCCACCAAGCCTCCATCTCCCTCATCCCACCAACACTCTCCCTATCTCACCCATCTAACTCTCCCTCTCCCTCACCACACCAACCCTCTCTCTCCCTCATCCCATTAATCCTCCCTGCTCCTCATCCCATTAATCCTCCCTCCTCCTCATCCCACCAACCCTCTCCCTCACT